>NW_027207178.1:0-18920 GCF_032191515.1 Phaenicophaeus curvirostris
CGCATTATTAGGCGAAAGTAAGTTACAATTCAGTACCCTATCCTAAAGCTTGCTGTTAGGAGGGAATCTGCAGCTTGCAGTGAAAGCGCTTCCAGAGGGGAGTCTAATGAGGGCAAACATTTGATGGTAGCAGCTTCCCTGCGGAGATAGTCTCTTTGCCAAAATCGCCTTATTAGGCGAAAGTAAGTTACAATTCAGTACCCTATCCTAAAGCTTGCTGTTAGGAGGGAATCTGCAGCTTGCAGTGAAAGCGCTTCCAGAGGGGAGTCTATCGAGGGCAAACATTTGATGGTAGCAGCTTCCCTTCGGGAGATACTCTCTTTGCCAAAATCGCATTATTAGGCGAAAGTAAGTTACAATTCAGTACCCTATCCTAAAGCTTGCTGTTAGGAGGGAATCTGCAGCTTGCAGTGAAAGCGCTTCCAGAGGGGAGTCTAATGAGGGCAAAGATTTGATGGTAGCAGCTTCCCTGCGGGAGATAGTCTCTTTGCCAAAATCGCCTTATTAGGCGAAAGTAAGTTACAATTCAGTACCCTATCCTAAAGCTTGCTGTTAGGAGGGAATCTGCAGCTTGCAGTGAAAGCGCTTCCAGAGGGGAGTCTAATGAGGGCAAAGATTTGATGGTAGCAGCTTCCCTGCGGGAGATAGTCTCTTTGCCAAAATCGCCTTATTAGGCGAAAGTAAGTTACAATTCAGTACCCTATCCTAAAGCTTGCTGTTAGGAGGGAATCTGCAGCTTGCAGTGAAAGCGCTTCCAGAGGGGAGTCTAATGAGGGCAAAGATTTGATGGTAGCAGCTTCCCTGCGGGAGATAGTCTCTTTGCCATAATCGCCTTAGTAGCCGCAGTTAAGTTACAATTCAGTACACTGTCCTACAGCTTGCTTTTAGGAGGGAATCTGCAGCTTGCAGTGAAAGCGCTTCCAGAGGGGAGTCTAATGAGGGCAAAGATTTGATGGTAGCAGCTTCCCTGCGGGAGATACTCTCTTTGCCAAAATCGCATTATTAGGCGAAAGTAAGTTACAATTCAGTACCCTATCCTAAAGCTTGCTGTTAGGAGGGAATCTGCAGCTTGCAGTGAAAGCGCTTCCAGAGGGGAGTCTATCGAGGGCAAAGATTTGATGGTAGCAGCTTCCCTGCGGGAGATAGTCTCTTTGCCAAAATCGCCTTATTAGGCGAAAGTAAGTTACAATTCAGTACCCTATCCTAAAGCTTGCTGTTAGGAGGGAATCTGCAGCTTGCAGTGAAAGCGCTTCCAGAGGGGAGTCTATCGAGGGCAAAGATTTGATGGTAGCAGCTTCCCTGCGGGAGATAGTCTCTTTGCCAAAATCGCATTATTAGGCGAAAGTAAGTTACAATTCAGTACCCTATCCTAAAGCTTGCTGTTAGGAGGGAATCTGCAGCTTGCAGTGAAAGCGCTTCCAGAGGGGAGTCTAATGAGGGCAAAGATTTGATGGTAGCAGCTTCCCTGCGGGAGATAGTCTCTTTGCCAAAATCGCCTTATTAGGCGAAAGTAAGTTACAATTCAGTACCCTATCCTAAAGCTTGCTGTTAGGAGGGAATCTGCAGCTTGCAGTGAAAGCGCTTCCAGAGGGGAGTCTAATGAGGGCAAAGATTTGATGGTAGCAGCTTCCCTGCGGGAGATAGTCTCTTTGCCATAATCGCCTTAGTAGCCGCAGTTAAGTTACAATTCAGTACACTGTCCTACAGCTTGCTTTTAGGAGGGAATCTGCAGCTTGCAGTGAAAGCGCTTTCAGAGGGGAGTCTAATGAGGGCAAAGATTTGATGGTAGCAGCTTCCCTGCGGGAGATACTCTCTTTGCCAAAATCGCATTATTAGGCGAAAGTAAGTTACAATTCAGTACCCTATCCTAAAGCTTGCTGTTAGGAGGGAATCTGCAGCTTGCAGTGAAAGCGCTTCCAGAGGGGAGTCTAATGAGGGCAAACATTTGATGGTAGCAGCTTCCCTGCGGGAGATAGTCTCTTTGCCATAATCGCCTTATTGGGCGAAAGTAAGTTACAATTCAGTACCCTATCCTAAAGCTTGCTGTTAGGAGGGAATCTGCAGCTTGCAGTGAAAGCGCTTCCAGAGGGGAGTCTATCGAGGGCAAACATTTGATGGTAGCAGCTTCCCTGCGGGAGATACTCTCTTTGCCAAAATCGCATTATTTGGCGAAAGTAAGTTACAATTCAGTACCCTATCCTAAAGCTTGCTGTTAGGAGGGAATCTGCAGCTTGCAGTGAAAGCGCTTCCAGAGAGGATTCTAATGAGGGCAAAGATTTGATGGTAGCAGCTTCCCTGCGGGAGATAGTCTCTTTTCCAAAATCGCCTTATTAGGCGAAAGTAAGTTACAATTCAGTACCCTATCCTAAAGCTTGCTGTTAGGAGGGAATCTGCAGCTTGCAGTGAAAGCGCTTCCAGAGGGGAGTCTAACGAGGGCAAACATTTGATGGTAGCAGCTTCCCTGCGGGAGATAGTCTCTTTGCCAAAATCGCATTATTAGGCGAAAGTAAGTTACAATTCAGTACCCTATCCTAAAGCTTGCTGTTAGGAGGGAATCTGCAGCTTGCAGTGAAAGCGCTTCCAGAGGGGAGTCTATCGAGGGCAAAGATTTGATGGTAGCAGCTTCCCTGCGGGAGATAGTCTCTTTTCCAAAATCGCATTATTAGGCGAAAGTAAGTTACAATTCAGTACCCTATCCTAAAGCTTGCTGTTAGGAGGGAATCTGCAGCTTGCAGTGAAAGCGCTTCCAGAGGGGAGTCTATCGAGGGCAAAGATTTGATGGTAGCAGCTTCCCTGCGGGAGATACTCTCTTTGCCAAAATCGCATTATTAGGCGAAAGTAAGTTACAATTCAGTACCCTATCCTAAAGCTTGCTGTTAGGAGGGAATCTGCAGCTTGCAGTGAAAGCGCTTCCAGAGGGGAGTCTATCGAGGGCAAACATTTGATGGTAGCAGCTTCCCTGCGGGAGATAGTCTCTTTGCCAAAATCGCATTAGTAGCCGCAGTTAAGTTACAATTCAGTACACTGTCCTACAGCTTGCTTTTAGGAGGGAATCTGCAGCTTGCAGTGAAAGCGCTTCCAGAGGGGAGTCTAATGAGGGCAAAGATTTGATGGTAGCAGCTTCCCTGCGGGAGATACTCTCTTTGCCAAAATCGCATTATTAGGCGAAAGTAAGTTACAATTCAGTACCCTATCCTAAAGCTTGCTGTTAGGAGGGAATCTGCAGCTTGCAGTGAAAGCGCTTCCAGAGGGGAGTCTATCGAGGGCAAAGATTTGATGGTAGCAGCTTCCCTGCGGGAGATAGTCTCTTTGCCAAAATCGCCTTATTAGGCGAAAGTAAGTTACAATTCAGTACCCTATCCTAAAGCTTGCTGTTAGGAGGGAATCTGCAGCTTGCAGTGAAAGCGCTTCCAGAGGGGAGTCTAATGAGGGCAAAGATTTGATGGTAGCAGCTTCCCTGCGGGAGATATTCTCTTTGCCAAAATCGCATTTTTAGGCGAAAGTAAGTTACAATTCAGTACCCTATCCTAAAGCTTGCTGTTAGGAGGGAATCTGCAGCTTGCAGTGAAAGCGCTTCCAGAGGGGAGTCTAATGAGGGCAAAGATTTGATGGTAGCAGCTTCCCTGCGGGAGATACTCTCTTTGCCAAAATCGCATTATTAGGCGAAAGTAAGTTACAATTCAGTACCCTATCCTAAAGCTTGCTGTTAGGAGGGAATCTGCAGCTTGCAGTGAAAGCGCTTCCAGAGGGGAGTCTAATGAGGGCAAACATTTGATGGTAGCAGCTTCCCTGCGGGAGATAGTCTCTTTGCCATAATCGCCTTATTAGGCGAAAGTAAGTTACAATTCAGTACCCTATCCTAAAGCTTGCTGTTAGGAGGGAATCTGCAGCTTGCAGTGAAAGCGCTTCCAGAGGGGAGTCTAACGAGGGCAAACATTTGATGGTAGCAGCTTCCCTGCGGGAGATAGTCTCTTTTCCAAAATCGCATTATTAGGCGAAAGTAAGTTACAATTCAGTACCCTATCCTAAAGCTTGCTGTTAGGAGGGAATCTGCAGCTTGCAGTGAAAGCGCTTCCAGAGGGGAGTCTATCGAGGGCAAAGATTTGATGGTAGCAGCTTCCCTGCGGGAGATAGTCTCTTTTCCAAAATCGCATTATTAGGCGAAAGTAAGTTACAATTCAGTACCCTATCCTAAAGCTTGCTGTTAGGAGGGAATCTGCAGCTTGCAGTGAAAGCGCTTCCAGAGGGGAGTATATCGAGGGCAAACATTTGATGGTAGCAGCTTCCCTGCGGGAGATACTCTCTTTGCCAAAATCGCATTATTAGGCGAAAGTAAGTTACAATTCAGTACCCTATCCTAAAGCTTGCTGTTAGGAGGGAATCTGCAGCTTGCAGTGAAAGCGCTTCCAGAGGGGCGTCTAATGAGGGCAAACATTTGATGGTAGCAGCTTCCCTGCGGGAGATAGTCTCTTTGCCATAATCGCCTTAGTAGCCGCAGTTAAGTTACAATTCAGTACACTGTCCTACAGCTTGCTTTTAGGAGGGAATCTGCAGCTTGCAGTGAAAGCGCTTCCAGAGGGGAGTCTAATGAGGGCAAAGATTTGATGGTAGCAGCTTCCCTGCGGGAGATACTCTCTTTGCCAAAATCGCATTATTAGGCGAAAGTAAGTTACAATTCAGTACCCTATCCTAAAGCTTGCTGTTAGGAGGGAATCTGCAGCTTGCAGTGAAAGCGCTTCCAGAGGGGAGTCTATCGAGGGCAAAGATTTGATGGTAGCAGCTTCCCTGCGGGAGATAGTCTCTTTGCCAAAATCGCCTTATTAGGCGAAAGTAAGTTACAATTCAGTACCCTATCCTAAAGCTTGCTGTTAGGAGGGAATCTGCAGCTTGCAGTGAAAGCGCTTCCAGAGGGGAGTCTATCGAGGGCAAAGATTTGATGGTAGCAGCTTCCCTGCGGGAGATAGTCTCTTTGCCAAAATCGCATTATTAGGCGAAAGTAAGTTACAATTCAGTACCCTATCCTAAAGCTTGCTGTTAGGAGGGAATCTGCAGCTTGCAGTGAAAGCGCTTCCAGAGGGGAGTCTAATGAGGGCAAAGATTTGATGGTAGCAGCTTCCCTGCGGGAGATATTCTCTTTGCCAAAATCGCCTTATTAGGCGAAAGTAAGTTACAATTCAGTACCCTATCCTAAAGCTTGCTGTTAGGAGGGAATCTGCAGCTTGCAGTGAAAGCGCTTCCAGAGGGGAGTCTAATGAGGGCAAAGATTTGATGGTAGCAGCTTCCCTGCGGGAGATAGTCTCTTTGCCATAATCGCCTTAGTAGCCGCAGTTAAGTTACAATTCAGTACACTGTCCTACAGCTTGCTTTTAGGAGGGAATCTGCAGCTTGCAGTGAAAGCGCTTCCAGAGGGGAGTCTAATGAGGGCAAAGATTTGATGGTAGCAGCTTCCCTGCGGGAGATACTCTCTTTGCCAAAATCGCATTATTAGGCGAAAGTAAGTTACAATTCAGTACCCTATCCTAAAGCTTGCTGTTAGGAGGGAATCTGCAGCTTGCAGTGAAAGCGCTTCCAGAGGGGAGTCTAATGAGGGCAAACATTTGATGGTAGCAGCTTCCCTGCGGGAGATAGTCTCTTTGCCATAATCGCCTTATTAGGCGAAAGTAAGTTACAATTCAGTACCCTATCCTAAAGCTTGCTGTTAGGAGGGAATCTGCAGCTTGCAGTGAAAGCGCTTCCAGAGGGGAGTCTATCGAGGGCAAACATTTGATGGTAGCAGCTTCCCTGCGGGAGATACTCTCTTTGCCAAAATCGCCTTATTAGGCGAAAGTAAGTTACAATTCAGTACCCTATCCTAAAGCTTGCTGTTAGGAGGGAATCTGCAGCTTGCAGTGAAAGCGCTTCCAGAGAGGATTCTAATGAGGGCAAAGATTTGATGGTAGCAGCTTCCCTGCGGGAGATAGTCTCTTTTCCAAAATCGCCTTATTAGGCGAAAGTAAGTTACAATTCAGTACCCTATCCTAAAGCTTGCTGTTAGGAGGGAATCTGCAGCTTGCAGTGAAAGCGCTTCCAGAGGGGAGTCTAACGAGGGCAAACATTTGATGGTAGCAGCTTCCCTGCGGGAGATAGTCTCTTTTCCAAAATCGCATTATTAGGCGAAAGTAAGTTACAATTCAGTACCCTATCCTAAAGCTTGCTGTTAGGAGGGAATCTGCAGCTTGCAGTGAAAGCGCTTCCAGAGGGGAGTCTATCGAGGGCAAACATTTGATGGTAGCAGCTTCCCTGCGGGAGATACTCTCTTTGCCAAAATCGCATTATTAGGCGAAAGTAAGTTACAATTCAGTACCCTATCCTAAAGCTTGCTGTTAGGAGGGAATCTGCAGCTTGCAGTGAAAGCGCTTCCAGAGGGGCGTCTAATGAGGGCAAACATTTGATGGTAGCAGCTTCCCTGCGGGAGATAGTCTCTTTGCCATAATCGCCTTAGTAGCCGCAGTTAAGTTACAATTCAGTACACTGTCCTACAGCTTGCTTTTAGGAGGGAATCTGCAGCTTGCAGTGAAAGCGCTTCCAGAGGGGAGTGTAATGAGGGCAAAGATTTGATGGTAGCAGCTTCCCTGCGGGAGATAGTCTCTTTGCCAAAATCGCCTTATTAGGCGAAAGTAAGTTACAATTCAGTACCCTATCCTAAAGCTTGCTGTTAGGAGGGAATCTGCAGCTTGCAGTGAAAGCGCTTCCAGAGGGGAGTCTAATGAGGGCAAAGATTTGATGGTAGCAGCTTCCCTGCGGGAGATATTCTCTTTGCCAAAATCGCATTTTTAGGCGAAAGTAAGTTACAATTCAGTACCCTATCCTAAAGCTTGCTGTTAGGAGGGAATCTGCAGCTTGCAGTGAAAGCGCTTCCAGAGGGGAGTCTAATGAGGGCAAAGATTTGATGGTAGCAGCTTCCCTGCGGGAGATACTCTCTTTGCCAAAATCGCATTATTAGGCGAAAGTAAGTTACAATTCAGTACCCTATCCTAAAGCTTGCTGTTAGGAGGGAATCTGCAGCTTGCAGTGAAAGCGCTTCCAGAGGGGAGTCTAATGAGGGCAAAGATTTGATGGTAGCAGCTTCCCTGCGGGAGATAGTCTCTTTGCCATAATCGCCTTATTAGGCGAAAGTAAGTTACAATTCAGTACCCTATCCTAAAGCTTGCTGTTAGGAGGGAATCTGCAGCTTGCAGTGAAAGCGCTTCCAGAGGGGAGTCTATCGAGGGCAAACATTTGATGGTAGCAGCTTCCCTGCGGGAGATACTCTCTTTGCCAAAATCGCATTATTTGGCGAAAGTAAGTTACAATTCAGTACCCTATCCTAAAGCTTGCTGTTAGGAGGGAATCTGCAGCTTGCAGTGAAAGCGCTTCCAGAGAGGATTCTAATGAGGGCAAAGATTTGATGGTAGCAGCTTCCCTGCGGGAGATAGTCTCTTTTCCAAAATCGCCTTATTAGGCGAAAGTAAGTTACAATTCAGTACCCTATCCTAAAGCTTGCTGTTAGGAGGGAATCTGCAGCTTGCAGTGAAAGCGCTTCCAGAGGGGAGTCTAACGAGGGCAAACATTTGATGGTAGCAGCTTCCCTGCGGGAGATAGTCTCTTTTCCAAAATCGCATTATTAGGCGAAAGTAAGTTACAATTCAGTACCCTATCCTAAAGCTTGCTGTTAGGAGGGAATCTGCAGCTTGCAGTGAAAGCGCTTCCAGAGGGGAGTCTATCGAGGGCAAAGATTTGATGGTAGCAGCTTCCCTGCGGGAGATAGTCTCTTTTCCAAAATCGCATTATTAGGCGAAAGTAAGTTACAATTCAGTACCCTATCCTAAAGCTTGCTGTTAGGAGGGAATCTGCAGCTTGCAGTGAAAGCGCTTCCAGAGGGGAGTATATCGAGGGCAAACATTTGATGGTAGCAGCTTCCCTGCGGGAGATACTCTCTTTGCCAAAATCGCATTATTAGGCGAAAGTAAGTTACAATTCAGTACCCTATCCTAAAGCTTGCTGTTAGGAGGGAATCTGCAGCTTGCAGTGAAAGCGCTTCCAGAGGGGCGTCTAATGAGGGCAAACATTTGATGGTAGCAGCTTCCCTGCGGGAGATAGTCTCTTTGCCATAATCGCCTTAGTAGCCGCAGTTAAGTTACAATTCAGTACACTGTCCTACAGCTTGCTTTTAGGAGGGAATCTGCAGCTTGCAGTGAAAGCGCTTCCAGAGGGGAGTCTAATGAGGGCAAAGATTTGATGGTAGCAGCTTCCCTGCGGGAGATACTCTCTTTGCCAAAATCGCATTATTAGGCGAAAGTAAGTTACAATTCAGTACCCTATCCTAAAGCTTGCTGTTAGGAGGGAATCTGCAGCTTGCAGTGAAAGCGCTTCCAGAGGGGAGTCTATCGAGGGCAAAGATTTGATGGTAGCAGCTTCCCTGCGGGAGATAGTCTCTTTGCCAAAATCGCCTTATTAGGCGAAAGTAAGTTACAATTCAGTACCCTATCCTAAAGCTTGCTGTTAGGAGGGAATCTGCAGCTTGCAGTGAAAGCGCTTCCAGAGGGGAGTCTATCGAGGGCAAAGATTTGATGGTAGCAGCTTCCCTGCGGGAGATAGTCTCTTTGCCAAAATCGCATTATTAGGCGAAAGTAAGTTACAATTCAGTACCCTATCCTAAAGCTTGCTGTTAGGAGGGAATCTGCAGCTTGCAGTGAAAGCGCTTCCAGAGGGGAGTCTAATGAGGGCAAAGATTTGATGGTAGCAGCTTCCCTGCGGGAGATATTCTCTTTGCCAAAATCGCCTTATTAGGCGAAAGTAAGTTACAATTCAGTACCCTATCCTAAAGCTTGCTGTTAGGAGGGAATCTGCAGCTTGCAGTGAAAGCGCTTCCAGAGGGGAGTCTAATGAGGGCAAAGATTTGATGGTAGCAGCTTCCCTGCGGGAGATAGTCTCTTTGCCATAATCGCCTTAGTAGCCGCAGTTAAGTTACAATTCAGTACACTGTCCTACAGCTTGCTTTTAGGAGGGAATCTGCAGCTTGCAGTGAAAGCGCTTCCAGAGGGGAGTCTAATGAGGGCAAAGATTTGATGGTAGCAGCTTCCCTGCGGGAGATACTCTCTTTGCCAAAATCGCATTATTAGGCGAAAGTAAGTTACAATTCAGTACCCTATCCTAAAGCTTGCTGTTAGGAGGGAATCTGCAGCTTGCAGTGAAAGCGCTTCCAGAGGGGATTCTAATGAGGGCAAACATTTGATGGTAGCAGCTTCCCTGCGGGAGATAGTCTCTTTGCCATAATCGCCTTATTAGGCGAAAGTAAGTTACAATTCAGTACCCTATCCTAAAGCTTGCTGTTAGGAGGGAATCTGCAGCTTGCAGTGAAAGCGCTTCCAGAGGGGAGTCTATCGAGGGCAAACATTTGATGGTAGCAGCTTCCCTGCGGGAGATACTCTCTTTGCCAAAATCGCCTTATTAGGCGAAAGTAAGTTACAATTCAGTACCCTATCCTAAAGCTTGCTGTTAGGAGGGAATCTGCAGCTTGCAGTGAAAGCGCTTCCAGAGAGGATTCTAATGAGGGCAAAGATTTGATGGTAGCAGCTTCCCTGCGGGAGATAGTCTCTTTTCCAAAATCGCCTTATTAGGCGAAAGTAAGTTACAATTCAGTACCCTATCCTAAAGCTTGCTGTTAGGAGGGAATCTGCAGCTTGCAGTGAAAGCGCTTCCAGAGGGGAGTCTAACGAGGGCAAACATTTGATGGTAGCAGCTTCCCTGCGGGAGATAGTCTCTTTTCCAAAATCGCATTATTAGGCGAAAGTAAGTTACAATTCAGTACCCTATCCTAAAGCTTGCTGTTAGGAGGGAATCTGCAGCTTGCAGTGAAAGCGCTTCCAGAGGGGAGTCTATCGAGGGCAAACATTTGATGGTAGCAGCTTCCCTGCGGGAGATACTCTCTTTGCCAAAATCGCATTATTAGGCGAAAGTAAGTTACAATTCAGTACCCTATCCTAAAGCTTGCTGTTAGGAGGGAATCTGCAGCTTGCAGTGAAAGCGCTTCCAGAGGGGCGTCTAATGAGGGCAAACATTTGATGGTAGCAGCTTCCCTGCGGGAGATAGTCTCTTTGCCATAATCGCCTTAGTAGCCGCAGTTAAGTTACAATTCAGTACACTGTCCTACAGCTTGCTTTTAGGAGGGAATCTGCAGCTTGCAGTGAAAGCGCTTCCAGAGGGGAGTGTAATGAGGGCAAAGATTTGATGGTAGCAGCTTCCCTGCGGGAGATACTCTCTTTGCCAAAATCGCATTATTAGGCGAAAGTAAGTTACAATTCAGTACCCTATCCTAAAGCTTGCTGTTAGGAGGGAATCTGCAGCTTGCAGTGAAAGCGCTTCCAGAGGGGAGTCTATCGAGGGCAAAGATTTGATGGTAGCAGCTTCCCTGCGGGAGATAGTCTCTTTGCCAAAATCGCCTTATTAGGCGAAAGTAAGTTACAATTCAGTACCCTATCCTAAAGCTTGCTGTTAGGAGGGAATCTGCAGCTTGCAGTGAAAGCGCTTCCAGAGGGGAGTCTATCGAGGGCAAAGATTTGATGGTAGCAGCTTCCCTGCGGGAGATAGTCTCTTTGCCAAAATCGCATTATTAGGCGAAAGTAAGTTACAATTCAGTACCCTATCCTAAAGCTTGCTGTTAGGAGGGAATCTGCAGCTTGCAGTGAAAGCGCTTCCAGAGGGGAGTCTAATGAGGGCAAAGATTTGATGGTAGCAGCTTCCCTGCGGGAGATAGTCTCTTTGCCAAAATCGCATTATTAGGCGAAAGTAAGTTACAATTCAGTACCCTATCCTAAAGCTTGCTGTTAGGAGGGAATCTGCAGCTTGCAGTGAAAGCGCTTCCAGAGGGGAGTCTAATGAGGGCAAAGATTTGATGGTAGCAGCTTCCCTGCGGGAGATAGTCTCTTTGCCATAATCGCCTTAGTAGCCGCAGTTAAGTTACAATTCAGTACACTGTCCTACAGCTTGCTTTTAGGAGGGAATCTGCAGCTTGCAGTGAAAGCGCTTCCAGAGGGGAGTCTAATGAGGGCAAAGATTTGATGGTAGCAGCTTCCCTGCGGGAGATACTCTCTTTGCCAAAATCGCATTATTAGGCGAAAGTAAGTTACAATTCAGTACCCTATCCTAAAGCTTGCTGTTAGGAGGGAATCTGCAGCTTGCAGTGAAAGCGCTTCCAGAGGGGAGTCTAATGAGGGCAAACATTTGATGGTAGCAGCTTCCCTGCGGGAGATAGTCTCTTTGCCATAATCGCCTTATTAGGCGAAAGTAAGTTACAATTCAGTACCCTATCCTAAAGCTTGCTGTTAGGAGGGAATCTGCAGCTTGCAGTGAAAGCGCTTCCAGAGGGGAGTCTATCGAGGGCAAACATTTGATGGTAGCAGCTTCCCTGCGGGAGATAGTCTCTTTTCCAAAATCGCATTATTAGGCGAAAGTAAGTTACAATTCAGTACCCTATCCTAAAGCTTGCTGTTAGGAGGGAATCTGCAGCTTGCAGTGAAAGCGCTTCCAGAGGGGAGTCTAACGAGGGCAAACATTTGATGGTAGCAGCTTCCCTGCGGGAGATAGTCTCTTTGCCAAAATCGCATTATTAGGCGAAAGTAAGTTACAATTCAGTACCCTATCCTAAAGCTTGCTGTTAGGAGGGAATCTGCAGCTTGCAGTGAAAGCGCTTCCAGAGGGGAGTCTATCGAGGGCAAAGATTTGATGGTAGCAGCTTCCCTGCGGGAGATAGTCTCTTTGCCAAAATCGCATTATTAGGCGAAAGTAAGTTACAATTCAGTACCCTATCCTAAAGCTTGCTGTTAGGAGGGAATCTGCAGATTGCAGTGAAAGCGCTTCCAGAGGGGAGTCTATCGAGGGCAAACATTTGATGGTAGCAGCTTCCCTGCGGGAGATAGTCTCTTTGCCAAAATCGCATTATTAGGCGAAAGTAAGTTACAATTCAGTACCCTATCCTAAAGCTTGCTGTTAGGAGGGAATCTGCAGCTTGCAGTGAAAGCGCTTCCAGAGGGGCGTCTAATGAGGGCAAACATTTGATGGTAGCAGCCTCCCTGCGGGAGATAGTCTCTTTGCCATAATCGCCTTAGTAGCCGCAGTTAAGTTACAATTCAGTACACTGTCCTACAGCTTGCTGTTAGGAGGGAATCTGCAGCTTGCAGTGAAAGCGCTTCCAGAGGGGAGTCTAACGAGGGCAAAGATTTGATGGTAGCAGCTTCCCTGCGGGAGATACTCTCTTTGCCAAAATCGCATTATTAGGCGAAAGTAAGTTACAATTCAGTACCCTATCCTAAAGCTTGCTGTTAGGAGGGAATCTGCAGCTTGCAGTGAAAGCGCTTCCAGAGGGGCGTCTAATGAGGGCAAACATTTGATGGTAGCAGCTTCCCTGCGGGAGATAGTCTCTTTGCCATAATCGCCTTAGTAGCCGCAGTTAAGTTACAATTCAGTACACTGTCCTACAGCTTGCTTTTAGGAGGGAATCTGCAGCTTGCAGTGAAAGCGCTTCCAGAGGGGAGTCTAATGAGGGCAAAGATTTGATGGTAGCAGCTTCCCTGCGGGAGATACTCTCTTTGCCAAAATCGCATTATTAGGCGAAAGTAAGTTACAATTCAGTACCCTATCCTAAAGCTTGCTGTTAGGAGGGAATCTGCAGCTTGCAGTGAAAGCGCTTCCAGAGGGGAGTCTATCGAGGGCAAAGATTTGATGGTAGCAGCTTCCCTGCGGGAGATAGTCTCTTTGCCAAAATCGCCTTATTAGGCGAAAGTAAGTTACAATTCAGTACCCTATCCTAAAGCTTGCTGTTAGGAGGGAATCTGCAGCTTGCAGTGAAAGCGCTTCCAGAGGGGAGTCTATCGAGGGCAAAGATTTGATGGTAGCAGCTTCCTGCGGGAGATAGTCTCTTTGCCAAAATCGCATTATTAGGCGAAAGTAAGTTACAATTCAGTACCCTATCCTAAAGCTTGCTGTTAGGAGGGAATCTGCAGCTTGCAGTGAAAGCGCTTCCAGAGGGGAGTCTAATGAGGGCAAACATTTGATGGTAGCAGCTTCCCTGCGGGAGATAGTCTCTTTGCCAAAATCGCATTATTAGGCGAAAGTAAGTTACAATTCAGTACCCTATCCTAAAGCTTGCTGTTAGGAGGGAATCTGCAGCTTGCAGTGAAAGCGCTTCCAGAGGGGAGTCTAATGAGGGCAAACATTTGATGGTAGCAGCTTCCCTGCGGGAGATAGTCTCTTTGCCAAAATCGCATTATTAGGCGAAAGTAAGTTACAATTCAGTACCCTATCCTAAAGCTTGCTGTTAGGAGGGAATCTGCAGCTTGCAGTGAAAGCGCTTCCAGAGGGGAGTCTAATGAGGGCAAAGATTTGATGGTAGCAGCTTCCCTGCGGGAGATAGTCTCTTTGCCATAATCGCCTTAGTAGCCGCAGTTAAGTTACAATTCAGTACACTGTCCTACAGCTTGCTTTTAGGAGGGAATCTGCAGCTTGCAGTGAAAGCGCTTCCAGAGGGGAGTCTAATGAGGGCAAAGATTTGATGGTAGCAGCTTCCCTGCGGGAGATACTCTCTTTGCCAAAATCGCATTATTAGGCGAAAGTAAGTTACAATTCAGTACCCTATCCTAAAGCTTGCTGTTAGGAGGGAATCTGCAGCTTGCAGTGAAAGCGCTTCCAGAGGGGAGTCTATCGAGGGCAAAGATTTGATGGTAGCAGCTTCCCTGCGGGAGATAGTCTCTTTGCCAAAATTGCCTTATTAGGCGAAAGTAAGTTACAATTCAGTACCCTATCCTAAAGCTTGCTGTTAGGAGGGAATCTGCAGCTTGCAGTGAAAGCGCTTCCAGAGGGGAGTCTAATGAGGGCAAAGATTTGATGGTAGCAGCTTCCCTGCGGGAGATAGTCTCTTCGCCATAATCGCCTTAGTAGCCGCAGTTAAGTTACAATTCAGTACACTGTCCTACAGCTTGCTTTTAGGAGGGAATCTGCAGCTTGCAGTGAAAGCGCTTCCAGAGGGGAGTCTAATGAGGGCAAAGATTTGATGGTAGCAGATTCCCTGCGGGAGATACTCTCTTTGCCAAAATCGCATTATTAGGCGAAAGTAAGTTACAATTCAGTACCCTATCCTAAAGCTTGCTGTTAGGAGGGAATCTGCAGCTTGCAGTGAAAGCGCTTCCAGAGGGGAGTCTAATGAGTGCAAACATTTGATGGTAGCAGCTTCCCTGCGGGAGATAGTCTCTTTGCCATAATCGCCTTATTAGGCGAAAGTAAGTTACAATTCAGTACCCTATCCTAAAGCTTGCTGTTAGGAGGGAATCTGCAGCTTGCAGTGAAAGCGCTTCCAGAGGGGAGTCTATCGAGGGCAAACATTTGATGGTAGCAGCTTCCCTGCGGGAGATACTCTCTTTGCCAAAATCGCATTATTTGGCGAAAGTAAGTTACAATTCAGTACCCTATCCTAAAGCTTGCTGTTAGGAGGGAATCTGCAGCTTGCAGTGAAAGCGCTTCCAGAGAGGATTCTAATGAGGGCAAAGATTTGATGGTAGCAGCTTCCCTGCGGGAGATACTCTCTTTGCCAAAATCGCATTATTAGGCGAAAGTAAGTTACAATTCAGTACCCTATCCTAAAGCTTGCTGTTAGGAGGGAATCTGCAGCTTGCAGTGAAAGCGCTTCCAGAGGGGCGTCTAATGAGGGCAAACATTTGATGGTAGCAGCTTCCCTGCGGGAGATAGTCTCTTTGCCATAATCGCCTTAGTAGCCGCAGTTAAGTTACAATTCAGTACACTGTCCTACAGCTTGCTTTTAGGAGGGAATCTGCAGCTTGCAGTGAAAGCGCTTCCAGAGGGGAGTGTAATGAGGGCAAAGATTTGATGGTAGCAGCTTCCCTGCGGGAGATACTCTCTTTGCCAAAATCGCATTATTAGGCGAAAGTAAGTTACAATTCAGTACCCTATCCTAAAGCTTGCTGTTAGGAGGGAATCTGCAGCTTGCAGTGAAAGCGCTTCCAGAGGGGAGTCTATCGAGGGCAAAGATTTGATGGTAGCAGCTTCCCTGCGGGAGATACTCTCTTTGCCAAAATCGCCTTATTAGGCGAAAGTAAGTTACAATTCAGTACCCTATCCTAAAGCTTGCTGTTAGGAGGGAATCTGCAGCTTGCAGTGAAAGCGCTTCCAGAGGGGAGTCTATCGAGGGCAAAGATTTGATGGTAGCAGCTTCCCTGCGGGAGATAGTCTCTTTGCCAAAATCGCATTATTAGGCGAAAGTAAGTTACAATTCAGTACCCTATCCTAAAGCTTGCTGTTAGGAGGGAATCTGCAGCTTGCAGTGAAAGCGCTTCCAGAGGGGAGTCTAATGAGGGCAAAGATTTGATGGTAGCAGCTTCCCTGCGGGAGATAGTCTCTTTGCCAAAATCGCATTATTAGGCGAAAGTAAGTTACAATTCAGTACCCTATCCTAAAGCTTGCTGTTAGGAGGGAATCTGCAGCTTGCAGTGAAAGCGCTTCCAGAGGGGAGTCTAATGAGGGCAAAGATTTGATGGTAGCAGCTTCCCTGCGGGAGATAGTCTCTTTGCCATAATCGCCTTAGTAGCCGCAGTTAAGTTACAATTCAGTACACTGTCCTACAGCTTGCTTTTAGGAGGGAATCTGCAGCTTGCAGTGAAAGCGCTTCCAGAGGGGAGTCTAATGAGGGCAAAGATTTGATGGTAGCAGCTTCCCTGCGGGAGATACTCTCTTTGCCAAAATCGCATTATTAGGCGAAAGTAAGTTACAATTCAGTACCCTATCCTAAAGCTTGCTGTTAGGAGGGAATCTGCAGCTTGCAGTGAAAGCGCTTCCAGAGGGGAGTCTAATGAGGGCAAACATTTGATGGTAGCAGCTTCCCTGCGGGAGATAGTCTCTTTGCCATAATCGCCTTATTAGGCGAAAGTAAGTTACAATTCAGTACCCTATCCTAAAGCTTGCTGTTAGGAGGGAATCTGCAGCTTGCAGTGAAAGCGCTTCCAGAGGGGAGTCTATCGAGGGCAAACATTTGATGGTAGCAGCTTCCCTGCGGGAGATAGTCTCTTTTCCAAAATCGCATTATTAGGCGAAAGTAAGTTACAATTCAGTACCCTATCCTAAAGCTTGCTGTTAGGAGGGAATCTGCAGCTTGCAGTGAAAGCGCTTCCAGAGGGGAGTCTAACGAGGGCAAACATTTGATGGTAGCAGCTTCCCTGCGGGAGATAGTCTCTTTGCCAAAATCGCATTATTAGGCGAAAGTAAGTTACAATTCAGTACCCTATCCTAAAGCTTGCTGTTAGGAGGGAATCTGCAGCTTGCAGTGAAAGCGCTTCCAGAGGGGAGTCTATCGAGGGCAAAGATTTGATGGTAGCAGCTTCCCTGCGGGAGATAGTCTCTTTGCCAAAATCGCATTATTAGGCGAAAGTAAGTTACAATTCAGTACCCTATCCTAAAGCTTGCTGTTAGGAGGGAATCTGCAGATTGCAGTGAAAGCGCTTCCAGAGGGGAGTCTATCGAGGGCAAACATTTGATGGTAGCAGCTTCCCTGCGGGAGATAGTCTCTTTGCCAAAATCGCATTATTAGGCGAAAGTAAGTTACAATTCAGTACCCTATCCTAAAGCTTGCTGTTAGGAGGGAATCTGCAGCTTGCAGTGAAAGCGCTTCCAGAGGGGCGTCTAATGAGGGCAAACATTTGATGGTAGCAGCCTCCCTGCGGGAGATAGTCTCTTTGCCATAATCGCCTTAGTAGCCGCAGTTAAGTTACAATTCAGTACACTGTCCTACAGCTTGCTGTTAGGAGGGAATCTGCAGCTTGCAGTGAAAGCGCTTCCAGAGGGGAGTCTAACGAGGGCAAACATTTGATGGTAGCAGCTTCCCTGCGGGAGATAGTCTCTTTGCCAAAATCGCATTATTAGGCAAAAGTAAGTTACAATTCAGTACCCTATCCTAAAGCTTGCTGTTAGGAGGGAATCTGCAGCTTGCAGTGAAAGCGCTTCCAGAGGGGAGTCTAATGAGGGCAAACATTTGATGGTAGCAGCTTCCCTGCGGGAGATAGTCTCTTTGCCAAAATCGCATTATTAGGCGAAAGTAAGTTACAATTCAGTACCCTATCCTAAAGCTTGCTGTTAGGAGGGAATCTGCAGCTTGCAGTGAAAGCGCTTCAAGAGGGGAGTCTATCGAGGGCAAAGATTTGATGGTAGCAGCTTCCCTGCGGGAGATACTCTCTTTGCCAAAATCGCATTATTAGGCGAAAGTAAGTTACAATTCAGTACCCTATCCTAAAGCTTGCTGTTAGGAGGGAATCTGCAGCTTGCAGTGAAAGCGCTTCCAGAGGGGCGTCTAATGAGGGCAAACATTTGATGGTAGCAGCTTCCCTGCGGGAGATAGTCTCTTTGCCATAATCGCCTTAGTAGCCGCAGTTAAGTTACAATTCAGTACACTGTCCTACAGCTTGCTTTTAGGAGGGAATCTGCAGCTTGCAGTGAAAGCGCTTCCAGAGGGGAGTCTAATGAGGGCAAAGATTTGATGGTAGCAGCTTCCCTGCGGGAGATACTCTCTTTGCCAAAATCGCATTATTAGGCGAAAGTAAGTTACAATTCAGTACCCTATCCTAAAGCTTGCTGTTAGGAGGGAATCTGCAGCTTGCAGTGAAAGCGCTTCCAGAGGGGAGTCTATCGAGGGCAAAGATTTGATGGTAGCAGCTTCCCTGCGGGAGATAGTCTCTTTGCCAAAATCGCCTTATTAGGCGAAAGTAAGTTACAATTCAGTACCCTATCCTAAAGCTTGCTGTTAGGAGGGAATCTGCAGCTTGCAGTGAAAGCGCTTCCAGAGGGGAGTCTATCGAGGGCAAAGATTTGATGGTAGCAGCTTCCTGCGGGAGATAGTCTCTTTGCCAAAATCGCATTATTAGGCGAAAGTAAGTTACAATTCAGTACCCTATCCTAAAGCTTGCTGTTAGGAGGGAATCTGCAGCTTGCAGTGAAAGCGCTTCCAGAGGGGAGTCTAATGAGGGCAAACATTTGATGGTAGCAGCTTCCCTGCGGGAGATAGTCTCTTTGCCAAAATCGCATTATTAGGCGAAAGTAAGTTACAATTCAGTACCCTATCCTAAAGCTTGCTGTTAGGAGGGAATCTGCAGCTTGCAGTGAAAGCGCTTCCAGAGGGGAGTCTAATGAGGGCAAACATTTGATGGTAGCAGCTTCCCTGCGGGAGATAGTCTCTTTGCCAAAATCGCATTATTAGGCGAAAGTAAGTTACAATTCAGTACCCTATCCTAAAGCTTGCTGTTAGGAGGGAATCTGCAGCTTGCAGTGAAAGCGCTTCCAGAGGGGAGTCTAATGAGGGCAAACATTTGATGGTAGCAGCTTCCTGCGGGAGATAGTCTCTTTGCCAAAATCGCATTATTAGGCGAAAGTAAGTTACAATTCAGTACCCTATCCTAAAGCTTGCTGTTAGGAGGGAATCTGCAGCTTGCAGTGAAAGCGCTTCCAGAGGGGAGTCTAATGAGGGCAAACATTTGATGGTAGCAGCTTCCCTGCGGGAGATAGTCTCTTTGCCAAAATCGCATTATTAGGCGAAAGTAAGTTACAATTCAGTACCCTATCCTAAAGCTTGCTTTTAGGAGGGAATCTGCAGCTTGCAGTGAAAGCGCTTCCAGAGGGGAGTCTAATGAGGGCAAACGATTTGATGGTAGCAGCTTCCCTGCGGGAGATAGTCTCTTTGCCATAATCGCCTTAGTAGCCGCAGTTAAGTTACAATTCAGTACACTGTCCTACAGCTTGCTTTTAGGAGGGAATCTGCAGCTTGCAGTGAAAGCGCTTCCAGAGGGGAGGTCTAATGAGGGCAAAGATTTGATGGTAGCAGCTTCCCTGCGGGAGATACTCTCTTTGCCAAA
>NW_027207179.1:0-5000 GCF_032191515.1 Phaenicophaeus curvirostris
CCCCCACCGCCCTCCTCTGGGTAGACGTGGCCTCCCGCTTTGAACGGCGGAGCGGCGGGTAGACCTGACGGCCGGGGTTCGTCCACCCCCCCCCACCGCCCTCCTCTGGGTAGACGTGGCCTCCAGCTTTGAACGGCGGAGCTGTGGGTAGACCTGACGGCCTGGATTCGTCCACCCCCCCCCGCCCTCCTCTGGGTAGACGTGGCCTCCCGCTTTGAACGGCGGGTAGACCTGACGGCCGGGATTCGTCCACTCCCCCCACCCCCCTCCTCTGGGTAGACGTGGCCTCCCGCTTTGAACGGCGGGTAGACCTGACGGCCGGGGTTCGTCCGACCCCCCCCCCGCGCCCTCCCCCGGGTCCCGGTGCCTGCCTCGGTCTGGATAGACGTGGCCGCCCGCTTTGAACGGCGGAGCGGCGGGTAGACTTGACGGCCGGCTTCCGTCCACGCGGCCAATGCCCCCTTCTCCCGGGCCCCTGTATCTGCCCTCCCTCTCTCGTTCGCTCTTCGTGGTAGACGTGGCTGCCCGCCTGAGCCGGCTTTATCCACGCTTCGCCTCGTACGCCTCGCCACCGGGACTTCATACCCGCCCTCGCTCCTCGGGGTAGACGTGGCCGCCCGCCTGCACGTCGCGGCGGGGGGGGCAGACCTGGCAGACCGTTGCAGCCCACCCCCACATAGGCTCTCTCTACGGCCGTGCTCGGGGTAGACCTGCCCGGCCCTGGGACTAGACCGGGCAGCTCTGCACGCACGTGCATCTGCCTCCACCCCCAAGTGAACAGCAATACATCCGTCCGTCCATCCGTCCGCAACGGTTTCGAATAAGACAGCACGCCTATGCCTGTGTGTCTACGTGCACATCTGTCCAGATGAGTAACGCAGTGATAAATACATAAAGGAAGGTGGGTAGGAAGGTAGGTGTGGAGGAATAGCTTTTCTTATTGCGGCACCGTGAGATGCTAATAAAACGCCTTACCTTTAGCAGTCTTGAGAACAATTGGCCACAGCCGCACGTTATCGGTGGGCACGTCGAAGAGTTACTCGTTCCTTGTCGCAGCGCAGCAGTGTCCAACGTTGGACATCTCCAGCACTAGCCGTTAACTACGGACACAAGTCGTACTGATTAAAACCGGCCGGCGCTTGAGTACTGCCCTTTGAACTCACGCACGAGTTTCGCTCCCTATCCCCACCCCCGCCCCCGCCTCACCGCTCGAGTACCGCTGATGATGTTAGTACAATTACTAAAGCGATGCTCGAGTCATACACCCCCTCCCCGACACCCCCACCCCCACGATGAAAGGAACCACCAAATCCCCACACCTGCCGACAGATGATATGCAAGTACTGTGGGGTCCACCAACAGTGGGGTCCTCACCATCACACGCATGCCCAGCTGCTACCAAATAATTTGACGTGCAGGGACTACCGGTGGCATCAGTGCCTGATTTGTCAAGTGTTTCTTACCTGCCTGCCTTGCACGTTGTCCTTCCCTCCTGCTTCGGCTTGAGATTCCATCTCTCGATCCACGGTGTGCAGGGCCAGGGGGCAGGAGAAGAATATCCATCCCCAGCCTGCCCCCGAGAGTGCTGCAGAAAGAAACAACACACATGCGCTCTACTCAGCGCCCGGTCACGTTTACTTTATTATCCTCTCTTTCCTCAAACCGCTTATGGACACCCGTGTTCCCGCACCCGCATCCCCCCCACCTGCCCTGTGTGTGTCTCTCTGTCAGTCTCGGTTTTCAGTTCGTCAGGATGTGGGTCCCCATGCCCGTCCCCCGCACCCCACGCCCCCCACCTTTTTACCGGTCCTTTCCTCGTCTCTGGTGGGGCCCTGTCCCAGGCAGGACCCGTCCCAGACTGCCGTGTGCTGGGAAGCTGAAGGGTTCCGTGACACACACAGCCCACACCACCACCACCCCCCCCCAACACCACCACCCCCTCTATACACGCTCCCTCCCCCTGCAACCCCCACAGCTTCTTCGCCCTTCGCTCCTTGCCGGTACCTGCCGGGGGCCTCCCTCCTGGCACGGTGGTGCAGGCCGCTCACCGACTAACTCGTGAGGGCACCCCGCTCACCGACTAACTCGTGAGGGCACCCCGAGTCCCCGGCCCGGCGCTTCCCCACCGCCACGTGGTTCGCAGCGATCCATGCCTGCCCCACCCCCAACCTGCCTCCTGGCAGGTTTTGCGCCAAGGGGGGAAAAGGCGGCCGGCCCGGCTTGAGCACCCGGTGCCACCCTTCCTGCTGCCACTGCCGGCCCCGATCGTGCCATTTTTGCAGCAGCCAGCCAGCCAGCCAGCCAGCCAGCCAGCCGCTCTTCACCCCTACCCCCCAGCCGCCTCCCTCCCGGCACCTTTGCCGCCAAGAGGAAAGAAAAGAGCCAGCTGCCGGGGGGGGGGGGGGGGGGGGGGCGGGGGGCCAGCCGGCCGGCTGGCCGGCTGGACTGTCCCACCCGCAGTGCCTTCTCCAGCACCGGCCAGTGACTTGCCGCGGCTGCAGAGCCCCTGCAGCATTCCCCAACCACCGTTCCGTATCACTCGCTCACCCGCTCTGCCCTGCCCCGCGTCTCCCTGTGGCACCGGCGCCGATGCCCAGCCCTCCAACCGCGCCTCAGAGAAACAAAGAAAGGCTAACGCGGGGCGGGGCTGCAGAGAGAGCTGAAGAACAGAAAAAAAAACAAACCAAAAAACCGAACGAACCCCAAGAGGCGAAAACCAAAAAGGATACAAAGCAATCCCGAAATCTTCCCCGAAAGTCTGTACCTCTGTACCTCTGCGCCGGCCTCCCTGCCGTCTGCCGCGGCCACGTGAGTGGCAGACCGACCGTTAATTCTGGCGCCAAACACCGCCCCCGTGCCCCGCGGGGGGAGGGTAGCCGCTTGCCAGAAAGCGCCTGCGCAGGGCGCCAACCCCCAGACCGCCCCCTCCCACTGCACTCCTCTACACCAGCCCCTCCCCTCAACCCCCCCCATCCCCCACCCCGCGCCTCTGCTTGTGCTCGTAAGGTTACTTTATTAAAGAAAACAGGAAAAAGAAAATTAAAGAAATAACTTTAAAAAAGCACACGTGAACTAACTAGAACGGTGTTTGCGGAAGAATAAACAAACCCCAGACCCCCCCCCCATCAACAGCAATAACACCGCTGCTGCCTCCTCCTCCCCCCTCAAAACAGACACTTCACTGCGTACACCAAACCCCAAGGCTGGCGAGTGCCTGGTGGGGCTCAGTGTCCCGGCAGCCGAGGAGGCAAGAAGTCTGCCTCCCGGGTGGTGGGTGTTGGTGGTGGGGACACGGCTCGAGTGCAGCGCTGTGGCCACGGAGGAGAAGCTGGTGAGCATCTTCCCGGTTCGGCCCGGCCAAAGTGTTCCCCCGGCTCTGCTGGGCAAGCAGGTCTCCCCAGCTCCGTTGCCACCGGCGGCGACTGTGAGGTCCCCCGGGCTCAGAGGCGGACGATGGGGGTCGCCAGGTCTGCCCGACTCCGGCGGACGGTGGCCGTGTCTACCCGGCTCCGGCCGGCCGGTCTTAACCGGCTCCGGCCGTCCTTTCTTCCTGGCTCCGGCCGTCCTTTCTTCCCAGCTCCGGCCGTCCTGTCTACCCAGCTCCGCCCGTCCGGTCTTACCCGGCTCCGGCCGTCCTGTCTACCCGGCTCCGGCCGTCCTGTCTACCCGGCTCCGGCCGTCCGGTCTTACCCGGCTCCGGCCGTCCTGTCTACCCGGCTCCGGCCGTCCTGTCTACCCGGCTCCGGCCGTCCTGTCTACCCGGCTCCGGCCGTCCGGTCTTACCCGGCTCCGGCCGTCCGGTCATACCCGGCTCCGGCCGTCCTGTCTACCCGGCTCCGGCCGTCTGGTCTTACCCGGCTCCGGCCGTCCGGTCTACCCGGCTCCGGCCGTCCGGTCTACCCGGCTCCGGCCGTCCGGTCTACCCGGCTCCGGCCGACCGGTCTTACCCACCTCCGACCGTCCTGCCTGCCCGGCTCCGGCGCCGACTGCCCGTTCTACTCGGCCCCGGCGAACGGTCGCCAAATCTACCCCGCTCCGGAGCGGTCCGCAGGTCCGCCGTGCTCCGCCCGGGCGGCAGGTCTTTCCGGCCCCGTCGGGCCGTCAGAGCTACCTCTGCTCCGGGCGGACTCGGCCCTTCTATCCAGAGGGATGGGTAGACCTCTCGGTCGCCACTGCTCCTGGTTCTCACCGAAGGGGTCGCTGCTTTGCGCTGCCTCCAGTTATGTCCTCGTAAGAGGCGGCGTGGTTGGCGCGCCCCCTTCGCTGGTCCCGTCTCCGAGTTCGAGCCCAAAGCGCTGTAGGTCCGATATGTCCGTATTATAGGAGAGAGCGGTGACTCGCTTCTAAGAGCAGCGCTAACGAGCCGGCTAAGTTGGCGCGCGCGCACGAGCCCTTTTGGCCGCTCCGCCGGAGAGTTTTCTGCAAGTCTCTCCGGTTCGTTTCGAGTTTTGTTTTTTCTGCTTTTTTTTTTTTTTTTTTTTTTTTTCTTTTTTTGCTGCTTTTCGTTTTACTTTTGCCTTGGTGCCGCTCCGGGGTGTGATTCGTTCGCTGCGTGGCGGGCGCAAGAGCGGCGGGGTGTGTGTAGCGCTGATACTCACGATCTTGAACGCTGAAAAGGGGAAGTCGAGCGTGCCGCGACTTTCCCCTGATCCCGGTTTGGGTAGGCACGGATGCAATCGGTGTTTCGGAGAGGTGGGTGATGCCTAGCGAGGCTCGTCCCTGCAGGCGTGTCTTTGAGAGGAGCTTCTCGGCAGGCCGGCTCTGCCGGTGTTCAGCCGCTGTTGCATTCCTCTCCCCGGATACGGCCTGGTCGTTCGTACCGCGTCCGCCGTCCCCCCATGGGGTGTCGGGCACTGGGTGCCGCGTGCTGCCGCTGTTGTCCCAGGAGAACCGTGGCCGCGGGGGCCTCGGTACGTGTTTTCTCCCTGATCGATGAGGCCTTTCGGGTCGCGTCGGAGAGGGCCCCCGGCGGGCCGGCTCTTCCGCGCTCCCTGTAACGG
>NW_027207179.1:17500-18911 GCF_032191515.1 Phaenicophaeus curvirostris
ATCTCTCGATCCACGGTGTGCAGGGCCAGGGGGCAGGAGAAGAATATCCATCCCCAGCCTGCCCCCGAGAGTGCTGCAGAAAGAAACAACACACATGCGCTCTACTCAGCGCCCGGTCACGTTTACTTTATTATCCTCTCTTTCCTCAAACCGCTTATGGACACCCGTGTTCCCGCACCCGCATCCCCCCCACCTGCCCTGTGTGTGTCTCTCTGTCAGTCTCGGTTTTCAGTTCGTCAGGATGTGGGTCCCCATGCCCGTCCCCCGCACCCCACGCCCCCCACCTTTTTACCGGTCCTTTCCTCGTCTCTGGTGGGGCCCTGTCCCAGGCAGGACCCGTCCCAGACTGCCGTGTGCTGGGAAGCTGAAGGGTTCCGTGACACACACAGCCCACACCACCACCACCCCCCCCCAACACCACCACCCCCTCTATACACGCTCCCTCCCCCTGCAACCCCCACAGCTTCTTCGCCCTTCGCTCCTTGCCGGTACCTGCCGGGGGCCTCCCTCCTGGCACGGTGGTGCAGGCCGCTCACCGACTAACTCGTGAGGGCACCCCGCTCACCGACTAACTCGTGAGGGCACCCCGAGTCCCCGGCCCGGCGCTTCCCCACCGCCACGTGGTTCGCAGCGATCCATGCCTGCCCCACCCCCAACCTGCCTCCTGGCAGGTTTTGCGCCAAGGGGGGAAAAGGCGGCCGGCCCGGCTTGAGCACCCGGTGCCACCCTTCCTGCTGCCACTGCCGGCCCCGATCGTGCCATTTTTGCAGCAGCCAGCCAGCCAGCCAGCCAGCCAGCCAGCCGCTCTTCACCCCTACCCCCCAGCCGCCTCCCTCCCGGCACCTTTGCCGCCAAGAGGAAAGAAAAGAGCCAGCTGCCGGGGGGGGGGGGGGGGGGGGGGCGGGGGGCCAGCCGGCCGGCTGGCCGGCTGGACTGTCCCACCCGCAGTGCCTTCTCCAGCACCGGCCAGTGACTTGCCGCGGCTGCAGAGCCCCTGCAGCATTCCCCAACCACCGTTCCGTATCACTCGCTCACCCGCTCTGCCCTGCCCCGCGTCTCCCTGTGGCACCGGCGCCGATGCCCAGCCCTCCAACCGCGCCTCAGAGAAACAAAGAAAGGCTAACGCGGGGCGGGGCTGCAGAGAGAGCTGAAGAACAGAAAAAAAAACAAACCAAAAAACCGAACGAACCCCAAGAGGCGAAAACCAAAAAGGATACAAAGCAATCCCGAAATCTTCCCCGAAAGTCTGTACCTCTGTACCTCTGCGCCGGCCTCCCTGCCGTCTGCCGCGGCCACGTGAGTGGCAGACCGACCGTTAATTCTGGCGCCAAACACCGCCCCCGTGCCCCGCGGGGGGAGGGTAGCCGCTTGCCAGAAAGCGCCTGCGCAGGGCGCCAACCCCCAGACCGCC
>NW_027207180.1:0-18539 GCF_032191515.1 Phaenicophaeus curvirostris
GAAAGTTAAGGAAAGTTAAGTTATGGAAAGTTAAGGAAAGTTAAGGAAAGTTAAGTTATGGAAAGTTAAGTAAAGTTAAGGAAAGTTAAGTTATGGAAAGTTAAGGAAAGTTAAGGAAAGTTAAGTTATGGAAAGTTAAGGAAAGTTAAGGAAAGTTAAGTTATGGAAAGTTATGGAAAGTTATGGAAAGTTATGGAAAGTTAAGTTATGGAAAGTTATGGAAAGTTATGGAAAGTTATGGAAAGTTAAGTTATGGAAAGTTATGGAAAGTTATGGAAAGTTAAGTTATGGAAAGTTATGGAAAGTTATGGAAAGTTAAGTTATGGAAAGTTAAGGAAAGTTAAGGAAAGTTAAGTTATGGAAAGTTAAGGAAAGTTAAGGAAAGTTAAGGAAAGTTAAGGAAAGTTAAGTTATGGAAAGTTAAGGAAAGTTAAGGAAAGTTAAGTTATGGAAAGTTATGGAAAGTTAAGGAAAGTAAAGTTATGGAAAGTTAAGGAAAGTTAAGTTATGGAAAGTTATGGAAAGTTAAGGAAAGTAAACTGATGGAAAGTTAAGGAAAGTTAAGGAAAGTTAAGTTATGGAAAGTTATGGAAAGTTAAGTTATGGAAAGTTATGGAAAGTTATTTAAAGTTATGGAAAGTTAAGTTATGGAAAGATATGGAAAGTTATGGAAAGTTAAGTTATGGAAAGTTATGGAAAGTTATGGAAAGTTAAGTTATGGAAAGTTATGGAAAGTTATGGAAAGTTAAATTATGGAAAGATATGGAAAATTATGGAAAGTTAAGTTATGGAAAGTTATGGAAAGTTATGGAAAGCTATGGAAAGTTAAGTTATGGAAAGTTATAGAAAGTTATGGAAAGCTATGGAAAGTTAAGTTATGGAAAGTTATGGAAAGTTAAGGAAAGCTATGGAAAGTTATGGAAAGCTATGGAAAGTTAAGTTATGGAAAGTTATGGAAAGTTATGGAAAGCTATGGAAAGATAAGTTATGGAAAGTTATGGAAAGTTATGGAAAGCTATGGAAAGTTAAGTTATGGAAAGTTATGGAAAGTTATGGAAAGCTATGGAAAGTTAAGTTATGGAATGATAAGTTATGGAAAGTTATGGAAAGTTATGGAAAGTTAAGTTATGGAATGCTAAGTTATGGAAAGTTATGGAAAGTTATGGAAAGTTATGTCTACTTATGGATAGTTATGGAAAGTTAAGTTATGGATAGTTATGGAAAGTTATGTAAAGTTAAGTTATGGAAAGTTACGTTATGGAAAGTTATGGAAAGTTATGGAAAGTTAAGTTATGGAAAGTTATGGAAAGTTATTGAAATTATGGAAAGTTAAGTTATGGAAAGTTATGGAACGTTAAGTTATGGGAAGTTAAGTTATGGAAAGTTATGGAAAGTTATGGAAAGTTAAGTTATGGGAAGTTAAGTTAAGTTAGGGTATAGAAATTATGGAAAGTTAGGGTATGGTAAGTTATGGAAAGTTAAGGTATGGTAAGTTATGGAAAGTTAAGGTAATTTAAGGTATGGTAAATTATGGAAAGTTAAGGTAAGTTAGGGTATGGTAAGTTATGGAATGTTAAGGTATGGTAAGTTATGGAAAGATAAGGTTTGGTAAGTTATGGAAAGTTAAGTTAAGATAGGGTATGGTAAGTTATGGAAAGTTAGGGTATGGTAAGTTATGGAATGTTAAGGTATGGTAAGTTATGGAAAGTTAAGTTTTGGTAAGTTATGGAAATTAAGTTAAGATAGGGTATGGTAAGTTATGGAAAGTTAGGTTATGGTAAGTTATGGAAAGTTAAGGTGAGTTATGGTATGGTAAGTTATGGAAAGTTAAGGTAAGTTAGGGTATGGAAATTTATGGAAAGTTTAGATATGATAAGTTATGGAAAGTTAAGGTATGGTAAGTTATGGAAAGTTAAGGTAAGTTAGGGTATGGTAAGTTATGGAATGTTAAGGTATGATAAGTTATGTAAAGTTTACGTAAGTTAGGGTATGGAAAGTTTTGGAAAGTTAAGGTATGGTAAGTTTTGGAAAGTTAAGGTAAGTTAGGGTATGGTAAGTTATGGAAAGTTAAGGTAAGTTAGGGTATGGTAAGTTATGGAAAATTAAGGTAAGTTAGGGTATGGTAAGTTATGGAAAGTTTAGGTAAGTTAGGGTATGGAAAGTTAAGGTATGGTAACTTATGGAAAGTTAAGGTAATTATGGTATGGAAAGTTAAGGTATGGTAAGTTATGGAAAGTTATGGTATGGAAAGTTATGGAAAGTTATGGAAAGTTAAGTTATGGGAAGTTAAGTTAAGTTAGGGTATGGAAATTATGGAAAGTTAGGGTATGGTAAGTTATGGAAAGTTAAGGTATGGTAAGTTATGGAAAGTTAAGGTAATATATGGTATGGTAAGTTATGGAAAGTTAAGGTAAGTTAGGGTATGGTAAGTTATGGAATGTTAAGGTATGGTAAGTTATGGAAAGATAAGGTTTGGTAAGTTATGGAAAGTTAAGTTAAGATAGGGTATGGTAAGTTATGGAAAGTTAGGGTATGGTAAGTTATGGAATTTTAAGGTATGGTAAGTTATGGAAAGTTAAGTTTTGGTAAGTTATGGAAAATTAAGTTAAGACAGGGTATGGTAAGTTATGGAAAGTTAGGTTATGGTAAGTTATGGAAAGTTAAGGTGAGTTATGGTATGGTAAGTTATGGAAAGTTAAGGTAAGTTAGGGTATGGAAAGTTATGGAAAGTTTAGATATGATAAGTTATGGAAAGTTAAGGTATGGTAAGTTATGGAAAGTTAAGGTAAGTTAGGGTATGGTAAGTTATGGAAAGTTAAGGTATGATAAGTTATGTAAAGTTTACGTAAGTTAGGGTATGGAAAGTTTTGGAAAGTTAAGGTATGGTAAGTTTTGGAAAGTTAAGGTATGGTAAGTTTTGGAAAGTTAACGTAAGTTAGGGTATGGTAAGTTATGGAAAGTTAAGGTAAGTTAGGGTATGGTAAGTTATGGAAAATTAAGGTAAGTTAGGGTATGGTAAGTTATGGAAAGTTAAGGTAAGTTAGGGTATGGAAAGTTAAGGTATGGTAACTTATGGAAAGTTAAGGTAATTATGGTATGGAAAGTTAAGGTATGGTAAGTTATGGAAAGTTATGGTATGGAAAGTTATGGAAAGTTATGGAAAGTTAAGTTATGGGAAGTTAAGTTAAGTTAGGGTATGGAAATTATGGAACGTTAGGGTATGGTAAGTTATGGAAAGTTAAGGTATGGTAAGTTATGGAAAGTTAAGGTAATATATGGTATGGTAAGTTATGGAAAGTTAAGGTAAGTTAGGGTATGGTAAGTTATGGAAAGTAAAGGAACGTTAGGTTATGGAAATTTAAGGTAAGTTAGGGTATGGTAATTTATGGAAAGTTAAAGTATGGTAAGTTATGGAAAGTTAAGGGAGGTTATGGTATGGAAAGCTAAGGTATGGTAAGTTATGGAAAGTTAAGGTATGTTATGTTATGGAAAGTTAAGGTAAGTTAAGGTAAGTTATGGTATGGAAAGTTAACGTATGGTAATGTATGGAAAGTTAAGGTACGTTAAGGTAAGTTATGGTATGGAAAGTTAAGGTAAGTTATGGTATGGAAAGTTAAGGTAAGTTAAGGTAAGTTATGGTATGGAAAGTTAAGTTATGGTATGGAAAGTTAAGGTAAGTTAAGGTAAGGTATGGTATGGAAAGTTAAGGTAAGTTATGGTATGGAAAGTTAAGGTAAGTTATGCTATGGAAAGTTAAGGTAAGTTAAGGTAAGGTATTGAAAATTAAGGTAAGTTAGGGTATGGAAAGTTAAGGTAAGTTAAGTTATGGAAAGTTAAGGTAAGTTAGGGTATGGTAAGTTATGGAAAGTAAACGTATGGTAATTTATGGAGAGTTAAGGTAAGTTATGGTATGGAAAGTTAAGGTAAGTTATGGTATTGAAAGTTAAGGTAAGTTAAGGTAAGTTATGGAAAGTTAAGGTAAGTTAGGGTATGGAAAATTAAGGTAAGTTAAGTTATGGAATGTTAAGGTAAGTTAGGTTATGGCAAGTTATGGAAAATTAAGGTATGGTAAGTTATGGAAAGTTAAGGTAAGATATGGTATGGAAAGTTAAGGTAAGTTATGGTATGGAAAGTTAAGGTAAGTTAAGGTAAGTTATGGAAATTTATGGCAAGTTATGGAAAGTTAAGTTATGGAAAGTTATGGAAAATTATGGAAAGTTAAGTCATGGAAAGTTATGGAAAGTTATGGAAATTTAAGTTATGGAAATTAAGCTATGGAAAATTTTGGAAAGTTATGGAAAGTTAAGTTATGGAAACTTAAGGTAAGGTAGGGTATGGTAAATTATGGAAAGTTAGGGTATGGTAAGTTATGGAAAGTTAAGGTAATTTATGGTATGGTAAGTTATGGAAAGTTAAGGTATGGTAAGTTATGGAAAGATAAGGTAATTTATGGTATGGTAAGTTATGGAAAGTTAAGGAAAGTTAGGGTATGGTAATTTATGGAAAGTTAAGGTATGGTAAGTTATGGAAATTTAAGGTAAGTTAGGGTATGGTAAGTTATGGAAAGTTAAGGTAAGTTAGGGTATGGTAAGTTATGGAAAGTTAAGGTAAGGTAAGTTATGGAAAGTTAAGGTAAGTTACGGTATGGTAAGTTATGGAAAGTTAAGGTAAGTTAGGTTATGGTAAGTTATGGAAAGTCAAGGTATGGTAAGTTATGGAAAGTTAAGTTAAGTTAGGGTATGGTAAGTTATGGAAATTTAAGGTAAGTTAGGGCATGGTAAGTTATGGAAAGTTTAGGTAAGTTAGGGTATGGTAAGTTTTGGAAAGTTAAAGTATGGTAAGTTATGGAAATTTATGATAATTTATGGTATGGTAAGTTATGGGAAGTTAAGGTAAGATAGGGTATGGTAAGTTATGGAATGTTAAGGTAAGGTAAGTTATGGAAAGTGAAGTTTTGGTAAGTTATGGAAAGTTAAGGTAAGATAGGGTATGGTATGTTAAGGAAAGTTAGGGTATGGTAAGTTATGGAAAGTTAAGGTATGGTAAGTTATGGAAAGTTAAAGTATGGTAAGTTATGGAAAGTTAAGCTAAGTTAGGGTATGGTAAGTTATGGAAAGTTTAGATATGGTAAATTATGGAAAGTTAAGTTATGGTAAGTTAAGGAAAGTTAAGGTAATTATGGTATGGAAAGTTAAGGTATGGTAAGTTATGGAAAGTTATGGTATGGAAAGTTAAGGTATGGTAAGTTTTGGAAAGTTAAGGTAAGTTATGTTATGGAAAGTTAAGGTATGGTAAGTTATGGAAAGTTATGGTATGGAAAGTTATGTTATGGAAAGTTTAGGTATGGTAAGTTATGGAAAGTTAAGGTAAGGTATGGTATGGAAAGTTAAGGTATGGTAAGTTATGGAAAGTTATGGTATGGAAAGTTATGGAAAGTTAAGTTAAGTTATGATATGGAAAGTTAAGGTATGGTAAGTTATGGAAAGTTAAGGTAAGTTATGGTATGGAAAGTTAAGGTAAGTTATGTTATGGAAAGTTAAGTTAAGTTATGGTATGGAAAGTTAAGGTAAGTTATGGAAAGTTAAGGTAAGTTAGGGTATGGTAAGTTATGGAAAGTTAAGGTAAGTTAGGGTATGGTAAGTTATGGAAAATTAAGGTAAGTTAGGGTATGGTAAGTTATGGAAAGTTAAGGTAAGTTTGGGTATGGAAAGTTAAAGTATGGTAAGTTATGGAACGTTAAGGTAAGTTATGTTATGGAAAGTTAAGGTATGGTAAGTTATGGAAAGCTAAGGTAAGTTATGGTATGGAAAGTTAAGGTATGGTAAGTTATGGAAAGTTAAGGTAATTATGGTATGGAAAGTTAACGTATGGTAAGTTATGGAAAGTTATGGTATGGAAAGTTAAGGTATTGTAAGATATGGAAAGTTAAGGTAAGTTATGGTATGGAAAGTTAAGGTAAGTTATGGTATGGAAAGTTAAGGTAAGTTATGTTATGGAAAGTTAAGGTAAGTTAAGGTAAGTTATGGAAAGTTAAGGTAAGTTAGGGTATGGTAAGTTATGGAAAGTTAAGGTATGGTAAGTTTTGGAAAGTTAAGGTAAGTTAGGGTATGGTATTTTATGGAAAGTTAAGGTAAGTTATGGTATGGTAAGTTATGGAAAATTAATGTAAGTTAGGGTATGGTAAGTTATGGAAAGTTAAGGTAAGTTAGGGTATGGAAAGTTAAAGTATGGTAAGTTATGGAACGTTAAGGTAAGTTATGGTATGGAAAGTTAAGGTATGGTAAGTTATGGAAAGTTAAGGTAAGTTATGGTATGGAAAGTTAAGATATGGTAAGTTATGGAAAGTTAAGGTAAGTTATGTTATGGAAAGTTAAGGTAAGTTAAGGCAAGTTATGGTATGGAAAGTTAAGGTAAGTTATGGTATGGAAAGATAAGGTAAGTTAAGGTAAGTTATGGTATGGAAAGTTAAGGTAAGTTATGGTATGTAAAGTTAAGGTAAGTTTAGGTAAGTTATTGTATGGAAAGTTAAGGTAAGTTATGGTATGGAAAGTTAAGGTAAGTTAAGGTAAGTTATGGAAAGTTAAGGTAAGTTAGGGAATGGTATGTTATGGAAAGTTAAGGAAAGTTATGGTATGCAAAGTTAAGGTAAGTTATGGAATGGAAAGTTAAGGTAAGTTAAGGTAAGTTATGCAAAGTTAAGTTAAGTTAAGGTAAGTTATGGAAAGTTATGGTAAGTTAGAGTATGGTAAGTTATGGAAAGTTAAGGTAAATTAGGGTATGGTAAGTTATGGAAAGTCAGGGTATGGTAAGGTAAGTTATGGTAATTTAGTGTATGGTAAGTTATGGAAAGTTAGGGTATGGTAAGTTATGGAAAGTTAAGTCATGGTAAGGTAAGTTAAGGTAAGTAATGTTATGGTAAGTTATGGAAAGTTAGGGTATGGTAAGTTATGGAAAGTTAAGTCATGGTAAGGTAAGTTAAGGTAAGTAATGGTATGGTAAGTTATGGAAATTAAGGTAAGGTAAGGTTATTTAAGGTAAGTAAGGGTATGGTAAGTTATGGAAAGTTAGGGTATCGTAAGTTATGGAAAGTTAAGGTATGGTAAGGTAAGTTAAGGTAAGTAATGGTATGGTAAGTTATGGAAAGTTAGGGTATGGTAAGGTAAGTTAAGGTAATTTAGGGTATGGTAAGTTATGGAGAGTTAAGGTATGGTAAATTATGGAAAGTTAAGGTAAGTTACGGTATGGAAAGTTAAGATAAGTTAAGGTAATTTATTGAAAGTTAAGATAAGTTAAGGTAATTTATGGAAAGTTAAGGTAAGTTAAGTTATGGAAAGTAAAGATAAGTTAGGGTATGGTAAGTTATGGAAAGTTAAGGTATGGTAAGTTATGGGAAGTTAAGGAAAGTTAGGGTATGATAAGTTATGGAAAGTTAGGGTAAGTTAGGGTTTGGTAAGTTATGGAAATTTAGGGTATGGTTAGTTATGGAAAGTTAGGGTATGGTAAGTTATGGAAAGTTAAGGTAAGTTAGGGTATGGTAATTTATGGAAAGTTAAGGTAAATTATGGTATGGAAAGTTAAGGTAAGTTATGGTATGGAAAGTTTAAGGTATGGTAAGTTATGGAAAGTTAAGATATGGTAAGTTATGGAAAGTTAAGGTAAGTTAGGGTATGGTAAGTTATGGAAAGTTAAGGTAAGTTAGGGTATGGTAAGTTATGGAAAGTTAAGGTAAGTTATGGTATGGAAAGTTAAGGCATGGTAAGTTATGGAATGTTAAGGTAAGTTATGGTATGGAAAGTTAAGGTATGGTAAGTTATGGAAAGTTAAGCTATGTTATGGTATGGAAAGTTAAGGTATGGTAAGTTATGGAGAGTTTTGTTATGGAAAGTTTAGGTATGTTAAGTTATGGAATGTTAAGGTAAGTTATGGTATGGAAAGTTAAGGTATGGTAAGTTATGGAAAGTTAAGCTATGTTATGGTATGGAAAGTTAAGGTAAGTTATGGTATGGAAAGTTAAGGTATGGTAAGTTACGGAAAGTTAAGGTAAGTTATGGTATGGAAAGTTAAGGTATGGTAAGATATGGAAAGTTAAGGTAAGTTATGGTATGGAAAGTTAAGGTAAGTTATGGTATGGAAAGTTAAGTTATGGTAAGTTATGGAAAGTTAAGGTAAGTTATGGTATGGAAAGTTAAGTTATGGTAAGATATGGAAAGTTAAGGTAAGTTATGGTATGGAAAGTTAAGGTAAGTTATGGTATGGAAAGTTAAGGTATGGTAAGTTATGGAAAGTTAAGGTATGGTAAGTTATGGAAAGTTATGGTATGGAAAGTTAAGGTATGGTAAGTTATGGAAAGTTATGTTATGGAAAGGTAAGGTATGGTAAGTTATGGAAAGTTAAGGTAAGTTATGTTATGGAAAATTAAGGTATGGTAAGTTATGGAAATTAAGGTTATTTATGGTATGGTAAGTTATTGAAAGTTAATGTAATTATGGTATGGAAAGTTAAGGTAAGTTATGCTATGGAAAGTTAAGGTATGGTAAATTATGGAAAGGTAAGTTAAGTTACGGTATGGAAAGTTAAGGTATGGTAAGTTATGGAAATATAAGGTAAGTTATGGTTTGGAAAGTTAAGGTAAGTTATGGTATGGAAAGATAAGGAAAGTTAAGGTAAGTTATGGCATGGAAAGTTAAGGTAAGTTTAGGTAAGTTATGGTATGGATAGTTAAGGTAAGTTATGGTAAGGAAAGTTAAGGTAAGATAAGGTAAGTTATGGAAAGTAAAGTTAAGTTAGGGTATGGAAAGTTAAGGTAAGATAAGTTATGGAAAGTTAAGGTAAGTTAGGGTATGGTATGTTATGGAAAGTTAAGGAAAGTTCTGGTATGGAAAGTTAAGATAAGTTAGGGTATGGAAAGTTAAGGTAAGTTAAGTTATGGAAAGTTAAGGTAAGTTATGGTGTAGAAAGTTAGGGCAAGTTAAGGTAAGTTATGGAAAGTTAAGGTAAGTTATTGTATGGTAAGTTATGGAAAGTTAAGTTAAATTAGGGTATGGTAAGTTATGGAAAGTTAGGGTATGGTAAGGTAAGTTAAGGTAATTAAGGGTATGGTAAGTTATGGAAAGTTAGGGTATGGTAAGTTATGGAAAGTTAAGGTATGGTAAGGTAAGTTAAGGTAAGTAATGGTATGGTAAGTTTTGGAAAGTTAGGGTATGGTAAGGTAAGTTAAGGTAATTTAGGGTAAGGTAAGTTATGGAAAGTTAAGGTATGGTAAGTTATGGAAAGTTAAGGTATGGTAAGGTAATTTATGGTAAGTAAGGGTATGGTAATTTATGGAAAGCTAGGGTATGGTAAGTTATGGAAAGTTAAGGTATGGTAAGTTAAGTTAAGTTAAGTAAGGGTATGGTAAGTTATGGAAAGTTAATGTATGGTAAGGTAAGTTAAGGTAATTTAGGGTAGGGTAAGATTTGGAGAGTTAAGGTATGGTAAGTTATGGAAAGTTAAGGTAAGTTATGGTATGGAAAGTTAAGGTAAGTTAAGGTAAGTTATGGAAAGTTAAGGTAAGTTAAGTTATGGAAAGTTAAGGTAAGTTAGGGTATGATATGTTATGGAAAGTTAGGGTAAGTTAGTGTTTGGTAAGTTATGGAAAGTTAGGGTATGGTTAGTTATGGAAAGTTAGGGTATGGTAAGTTATGGAAAGTTAAGGTAAGTTAGGTTATGGTAAGTTATGGAAAGTTAGGGTATGGTAAGTTATGGAAAGTTAAGGTATGGTAAGTTATGGAAAGTTAAGGTAAGTTAGGGTATGGTAAGTTATGGAAAGTTAAGGTATGGTAAGTTATGGAAAGTTAAGGTATGGGAAGTTATGGAAAGTTAAGGTAAGTTAGGGTATGGTAAGTTATGGAAAGTTAAGGTAAGTTAGGGTATGGTAAGTTATGGAAAGTTAAGGTATGGTAAGTTATGGAAAGTTAAGGTAAGATAGGGTATGGTAAGTTATAGAATGTTAAGGTATGGTAAGTTATGGAAAGTTAAGTTAAGTTAGGGTATGGTAAGTTATGGAAAGTTAAGGTATGGTAAGTTATGGAAAGTTAAGTTAAGTTAGGGTATGGTAAGATATGGAAAGTTAAGTTATGGTAAGTTTTGGAAAGTTAAGGTAAGTTAGGGTATGGTAAGTTATGGAAAGTTAAGGTAAGTTAGGGTATGGTAAGTTATGGAAAGTTAAGGTATGGTAAGTTTTGGAAAGTTAAGGTAAGTTAGGGTATGGTATATTATGGAAAGTTAAGGTAAGTTAGGGTATGGTAAGTTATGGAAAATTAAGGTAAGTTAGGGTATGGTAAGTTATGGAAAGTTAAGGTAAGTTAGGGTATGGAAAGTTAAATTATGGTAAGTTATGGAAAGTTAAGGTTAGTTATGGTATTGAAAGTTAAGGTATGGTAAGTTATGGAAAGTTATGGTATGGAAAATTAAGGTATGGTAAGTTATGGAAAGTTAAGGTAAGTTATTGTATGGAAAGTTAAGGTATGGTAAGTTATGGAAAGTTATGGTATGGAAAGTTAAGGTATGGTAAGTTATGGAAAGTTAAGGTAAGTTATAGTATGGAAAGTTAAGGTATGGTAAGTTATGGAAAGTTATGGTATGGAAAGTTAAGGTATGGTAAGTTATGGAAAGTTAAGGTAAGTTATGGTAAGCAAAGTTAAGGTATGGTAAGTTATGGAAAGTTAAGTTAAGTTAAGGTAAGTTATGGTATGGAAAGTTAAGGTATGGTAATTTATGGAAAGTTAAGGTAAGTTACGGTATGGAAAGTTAAGGTAAGCTAAGTTAAGTTATGGAAAGTTAAGCTAAGTAAGGGTATGGAAAGTTAAGGTAAGATAATTAATGGAAAGTTAAGGTAAGTTAGGGTATGGTATGTTATGGAAAGTTAAGGTATGGTAAGTTATGGAGAGTTAAGGTAAGTTATGGTATGGAAATTTAAGGTAAGTTATGGTATGGAAAGTTAAGGTAAGTTAAGGTAAGTTATGGAAAGTTAAGGTAAGTTAGGGTATGGAAAGTTAAGGTAAGTTAAGTTATGGAAAGTTAAGGTAAGTTATGGTATGGAAAGTTAAGGTATGGTAAGTTATGGAAAGTTAAGGTAATTATGGTATGGAAAGTTAAGGTATGGTAAGTTATGGAATGTTATGGTATGGAAAGTTAAGGTATGGTAAGTTATGGAAAGATAAGGTAAGTTATGGTATGGAAAGTTAAGGTGTGGTAAGTTATGGAAAGTTATGTTATGGAAAGTTTAGGTATGGTAAGTTATGGAAAGTTAAGGAATGGTAAGTTTTGGAAAGTTAAGGTAAGTTAGGGTATGGTAAGTTATGGAAAGTGAAGGTAAGTTAGGGTAAGGTAAGTTATGGAAAATTAAGGTAAGTTAGGGTATGGTAAGTTATGTAAAGTTAAGGTAAGTTAGGGTATGGAAAGTTAAGGTATGGTAAGTTATGGAAAGTTAAGGTAAGTTATGGTATGGAACGTTAAGGTATAGTAAGTTATGGAAAGTTAAGATAAGTTATGGTATGGAAATTTAAGGTAAGGTAAGTTATGGAAAGTGAATTATGGTATGGAATGTTAAGGTATGGTAAGTTATGGAAAGTTATGGTATGGAAAGTGAAGGTATGGTAAGTTATGGAATGTTAAGGTAAGTTATGATATAGAAAGTTAAGTTATGGTAAGTTATGGAAGGTTATGATATGGAAAGTTAAGGTATGGTAAGTTATGGAAAGTTAAGGTAAGTTATGGTATGGAAAGTTAAGGTATGGTAAGTTATGGAAATTTATGGTATGGAAAGTTAAGTTATGGTAAGTTATGGAAAGTTAAGGTAAGTTATGGTATGGAAAGTTAAGGTATCGTAAGTTATGGAAAGATAAGTTAAATTATGATATGGAAAGTTAAGTTAAGTTATGGTATGGAAAGTTAAGTTATGGTAAGTTATGGAAAGTTAAGGTAAGTTATGGTATGGAAAGTTAAGGTATGGTAAGTTATGGAAAGTTAAGGTAAGTTATGGTATGGAAAGTTAAGGTAAGTTATGGTATGGAAAGTTAAGTTATGGTAAGTTATGGAAAGTTAAGTTAAGTTATGGTATGGAAAGTTAAGGTAAGTTAATGTAAGTTATGGAAAGTTAAGGTAAGTTACGGTATGGTAAGTTATGGAATGTTAAGGTAAGTTAGGGTATGGTAAGTTAGGGAAAGTTAAGGTATGGTAAGTTATGGAAAGTTAAGGTAAGTTAAGGTATGGTAAGTTATGGATAGTTAAGGTAAGTTAGGGTATGGTAAGTTATGGAAAGTTAAGGTATGGTAAATTTGGAAAGTTAAGGTAAGTTAGGGTATGGTAAGTTATGGAAAGTTAAGGTAAGTTAGGTTATGGTAAGTTACGGAAAGTTAAGGTATGGTAATTTATGGAAAGTTAAGGTAAGTTAGGGTATGGTAAGTTATGGAAATTTAAGGTAAGTTAGGGTATCGTAAGTTATGGAAAGAAGGTAAGTTAGGGTATGGTAAGTTATGGAATGTTAAGGCAAGTTAGGGTATGGTAAGTTATGGAAAGTTAAGGTATGGTAAGTTATGGAAAGTTAAGGTAAGGTAAGTTATGGAAAGTCAAGGTAAGTTAGGGTATGGTAAGTTATGGAAAGTTAAGGTAAGTTAGGGTATGGTAAGTTATGGAAAGTTAAGGTAAGTTAGGGTATGGTAAGTTATGGAAAGTTAAGGTAAGTTAGGGTATGGTAAGTTATGGAAAGTTGAGGTAATTTATGGTATGGTAAGTAATGGAAAGTTAAGGTAAGTTAGGGTATGGTAAGTTATGGAAAGTTAAGGTATGGTAAGTTATGGAAATTTAAGTTATGGTAAGTTATGGAAAGTTAAGGTAAGTTAGGGTATGGCAAGTTATGGAAAGTTAAGGTATGGTAAGTTATGGAAAGTTAAGGTAAGTTAGGGTATGGAAAGTTATGGAAAGATAAGGTATGGTAAGTTTTGGAAAGTTAAGGTAAGTTAGGTATGGTAAGTTATGGAAAGTGAAGATAAGTTAAGGTATGGTAAGTTATGGAAAATTAAGGTAAGTTAGGGTATGGTAAGTTATGGAAAATTAAGGTAAGTTAGGGTATGGTAAGTTATGGAAAGTTAAGGTAAGTTAGGGTATGGAAAGTTAAATTATGGTAAGTTATGGAAAGTTAAGGTTAGTTATGGTATTGAAAGTTAAGGTATGGTAAGTTATGGAAAGTTATGGTATGGAAAATTAAGGTATGGTAAGTTATGGAAAGTTAAGATAAGTTATTGTATGGAAAGTTAAGGTATGGTAAGTTATGGAAAGTTGAGGTAATTTATGGTATGGTAAGTAATGGAAAGTTAAGGTAAGTTAGGGTATGGTAAGTTATGGAAAGTTAAGGTATGGTAAGTTATGGAAATTTAAGTTAAGATAGGGTATGGTAAGTTATGGAATGTTAAGGTATGGTAAGTTATGGAAAGATAAAGTATGGTAAGATATAGAAAGTTAAGGTAAGTTAGGGTATGGTAATTTATGGAAAGTTTAGATATGGTAAGTTATGGAAAGTTAAGTTATGGTAAGTTATGGAAAGTTAAGTTAGGGTATGGCAAGTTATGGAAAGTTAAGGTATGGTAAGTTATGGAAAGTTAAGGTAAGTTAGGGTATGGAAAGTTATGGAAAGATAAGGTATGGTAAGTTTTGGAAAGTTAAGGTAAGTTAGGTATGGTAAGTTATGGAAAGTGAAGATAAGTTAAGGTATGGTAAGTTATGGAAAATTAAGGTAAGTTAGGGTATGGTAAGTTATGGAAAGTTAAGGTAAGTTAGGGTATGTTAAGTTATGGAAAGTTAAGGTAAGTTAGGGTATGGAAAGTTAAGGTATAGTTAGTTATGGAAAGTTATGGTATGGAAAGTGAAGGTATGGTAAGTTATGGAATGTTAAGGTAAGTTATGATATGGAAAGTTAAGGTATGGTAAGTTATGGAAGGTTATGTTATGGAAAGTTAAGGTATGGTAAGTTATGGAAAGTTAAGGTAAGTTATGGTATGGAAAGTTAAGGTATGGTAAGTTATGGAAAGTTATGGTATGGAAAGTTAAGGTATGGTAAGTTATGGAAAGTTAAGGTAAGTTATGGTATGGAAAGTTAAGGTATGGTAAGTTATGGAAAGTTAAGCTAAGTTATGGTATGGAAAGTTAAGGTAAGTTATGTTATGGAAATTTAAGTTATGGTAAGTTATGTAAAGTTAAGGTAAGATATGGTATGGAAAGTTAAGGTATGGTAAGTTATGGAAAGTTAAGGTAAGTTATGGTATGGAAAGTTAAGGTAAGTTAAGGTAAGTTATGGATAGTTAAGGTAAGTTACGGTATTGTAAGTTATGGAATGTTAAGTTAAGTTAGGGTATGGTAAGTTAGGGAAAGTTAAGGTATGGTAAGTTATGGAATGTTAAGTTAAGTTAGGGTATGGTAAGTTAGGGAAAGTTAAGGTATGGTAAGTTATGGAAAGTTATGGTAAGTTAAGGTACGGTAAGTTATGGAAAGTTAAGGAAAGTTAGGGTATGGTAATTTATGGAAAGTTAATGTACGGTAAATTATGGAAAGTTAAGGTAAGTTAGGGTATGGTAAGTTATGGAAAGTTAAGGTAAGTTAGGTTATGGTAAGTTATGGAAAGTTAAGTTATGGTAAGTTATGGAAAGTTAAGGTAAGTTAGGGTATGGTAAGTTATGGAAATTTAAGGTAAGTTTGGTTATGGTATGTTATGGAAAGATAAGGTATTGTAATTTATGGAAATTTAAGGTAAGTTAGGGTATGGTAAGTTATGGAAATGTAAGGTGAGTTAGGGTATGGTAAGTTATGGAAAGTTAAGGAAAGTTAGGGTGTGGTAAGTTATGGAAAGTTAAGGTAAGTTAGGATATGGTAAGATATGGAAAGTTAAGGTAAGGTAAGTTATGGAAAGTTAAGGTAAGGTAAGTTATGGAAAGTCAAGGTTATTTAGGGTATGGTAAGTTATGGAAAGTTAAGGTAAGTTTGGGTATGGTAAGTTATGGAAAGTTAAGTTATGGTAAGTTATGGAAAGTTAAGGTAAGTTATGGTATGGAAAGTTAAGGTAAGTTAAGGTAAGTAATGGATAGTTAAGGTAAGTTACGGTATGGTAAGTTATGGAATGTTAAGTTAAGTTAGGGTATGGTAAGTTAGGGAAAGTTAAGGTATGGTAAGTTATGGAATGTTAAGTTAAGTTAGGGTATGGTAAGTTAGGGAAAGTTAAGGTATGGTAAGTTATGGAAAGTTAAGGTAAGTTAAGGTATGGTAAGTTATGGAAAGTTAAGGTAAGTTAGGGTTTGGAAAGTTAAGGTAAGTTATGGATAGTTAAGGTAAGTTACGGTATGGTAAGTTATGGAATGTTAAGTTAAGTTAGGGTATGGTAAGTTAGGGAAAGTTAAGGTATGGTAAGTTATGGAATGTTAAGTTAAGTTGGGGTATGGTAAGTTAGGGAAAGTTAAGGTATGGTAAGTTATGGAAAGTTAAGGTAAGTTAAGGTATGGTAAGTTATGGAAAGTTAAGGTAAGTTAGGGTATGTTAATTTATGGAAAGTTAAGGTATGGTAAATTATGGAAAGTTAAGGTAAGTTAGGGTATGGTAAGTTATGGAAAGTTAAGGTAAGTTAGGTTATGGTAAGTTATGGAAAGTTAAGTTATGGTAAGTTATGGAAAGTTAAGGTAAGTTAGGGTATGGTAAGTTATGGAAATTTAAGGTAAGTTTGGTTATGGTATGTTATGGAAAGATAAGGTATTGTAATTTATGGAAATTTAAGGTAAGTTAGGGTATGGTAAGTTATGGAAATGTAAGGTGAGTTAGGGTATGGTAAGTTATGGAAAGTTAAGGAAAGTTAGGGTATGGTAAGTTATGGAAAGTTAAGGTAAGTTAGGATATGGTAAGTTATGGAAAGTTAAGGTAAGGTAAGTTATGGAAAGTTAAGGTAAGGTAAGTTATGGAAAGTCAAGGTTAGTTAGGGTATGGTAAGTTATGGAAAGTTAAGGTAAGTTTGGGTATGGTAAGTTATGGAAAGTTAAGGTATGGTAAGTTATGGAAAGATAAGGTAAGTTATGGTATGGAAAGTTAAGGTAAGTTAAGGTAAGTTATGGATAGTTAAGGTAAGTTACGGTATGATAAGTTATGGAATGTTAAGTTAAGTTAGGGTATGGTAAGTTAGGGAAAGTTAAGGTATGGTAAATTATGGAAAGTTAAGGTAAGTTAGGGTATGGTAAGTTACGGAAAGTTAAGGTAAGTTAGGTTATGGTAAGTTATGGAAAGTTAAGGTAAGGTAAGTTATGGAAAGTTAAGGTAAGGTAAGTTATGGAAAGTCAAGGTTAGTTAGGTTATGGTAAGTTATGGAAAGTTAAGGTAAGGTAAGTTATGGAAAGTTAAAGTATGGTAAGTTATGGAAAGTTAAGGTAAGTTATGGTATGGAAAGTTAAGGTAAGTTAAGGTAAGTTATGGATAGTTAAGGTAAGTTACGTTATGGTAAGTTATGGAATGTTAAGTTAAGATAGGGTATGGTAAGTTAGGGAAAGTTAAGGTATGGTAAATTATGGAAAGTTAAGGTAAGTTAGGGTATGGTAAGTTATGGAAAGTTAAGGTAAGTTTGGTTATGGTAAGTTATGGAAGGTTAAGTTATGGTAAGTTATGGAAAGTTAAGGTAAGTTAGGGTATGGTAAGTTATGGAAATTTAAGGTAAGTTTGGTTATGGTATGTTATGGAAAGATAAGGTATTGTAATTTATGGAAATTTAAGGTAAGTTAGGGTATGGTAAGTTATGGAAATGTAAGGTGAGTTAGGGTATGGTAAGTTATGGAAAGTTAAGGAAAGTTAGGGTATGGTAAGTTATGGAAAGTTAAGGTAAGTTAGGATATGGTAAGTTATGGAAAGTTAAGGTAAGGTAAGTTATGGAAAGTTAAGGTAAGGTAAGTTATGGAAAGTCAAGGTTAGTTAGGGTATGGTAAGTTATGGAAAGTTAAGGTAAGTTTGGGTATGGTAAGTTATGGAAAGTTAAGGTATGGTAAGTTATGGAAAGATAAGGTAAGTTATGGTATGGAAAGTTAAGGTAAGTTAAGGTAAGTTATGGATAGTTAAGGTAAGTTACGGTATGGTAAGTTATGGAATGTTAAGTTAAGTTAGGGTATGGTAAGTTAGGGAAAGTTAAGGTATGGTAAATTATGGAAAGTTAAGGTAAGTTAGGGTATGGTAAGTTACGGAAAGTTAAGGTAAGTTAGGTTATGGTAAGTTATGCAAAGTTAAGTTATGGTAAGTTATGGAAAGTTAAGGTAAGTTAGGGTATGGTAAGTTATGGAAATTTAAGGTAAGTTTGGTTATGGTATGTTATGGAAAGATAAGGTATTGTAATTTATGGAAATTTAAGGTAAGTTAGGGTATGGTAAGTTATGGAAATGTAAGGTGAGTTAGGGTATGGTAAGTTATGGAAAGTTAAGGAAAGTTAGGGTATGGTAAGTTATGGAAAGTTAAGGTAAGTTAGGATATGGTAAGTTATGGAAATTTAAGGTAAGGTAAGTTATGGAAAGTTAAGGTAAGGTAAGTTATGCAAAGTCAAGGTTAGTTAGGGTATGGTAAGTTATGGAAAGTTAAGATATGTTTGGGTATGGTAAGTTATGGAAAGTTAAGGTATGGTAAGTTATGGAAAGTTAAGGTAAGTTATGGTATGGAAAGTTAAGGTAAGTTAAGGTAAGTTATGGATAGTTAAGGTAAGTTACGGTATGGTAAGTTATGGAATGTTAAGATAAGTTAGGGTATGGTAAGTTAGGGAAAGTTAAGGTATGGTAAATTATGGAAAGTTAAGGTAAGTTAGGGTATGGTAAGTTATGGAAAGTTAAGGTAAGTTAGGTTATGGTAAGTTATGGAAGGTTAAGTTATGGTAAGTTATGGAAAGTTAAGGTAAGTTAGGGTATGGTAAGTTATGGAAATTTAAGGTAAGTTTGGTTATGGTATGTTATGGAAAGATAAGGTATTGTAATTTATGGAAATTTAAGGTAAGTTAGGGTATGGTAAGTTATGGAAATGTAAGGTGAGTTAGGGTATGGTAAGTTATGGAAAGTTAAGGAAAGTTAGGGTATGGTAAGTTATGGAAAGTTAAGGTAAGTTAGGATATGGTAAGTTAAGGAAAGTTAAGGTAAGGTAAGTTATGGAAAGTTAAGTTAAGGTAAGTTATGGAAAGTCATGGTTAGTTAGGGTATGGTAAGTTATGGAAAGTTAAGGTAAGTTTGGGTATGGTAAGTTATGGAAAGTTAAGGTATGGTAAGTTATGTAAATTTAAGGTAAGTTAGGGTATGGTAAGTTATGGAAAGTTAAAGTATGGTAAGTTATGGAAAGTTAAGGCAATTTATGGTATGGTAAGTTATGGAAAGTTAAGGCAATTTATGGTATGGTAAGTTATGGAAAGTTAAGGTAAGTTAGGGTATGGTAAGTTATGGAATGTTAAGGTATGGTAAGTTATGGAAAGTTAAGGTTTGAAAGTTATGGAATGTTAAGGCATAATAGGCTTA
>NW_027207181.1:0-18485 GCF_032191515.1 Phaenicophaeus curvirostris
CCCGAGACCCCCCCAAACTGTCCCCCCCAATCCTGACACCCCCCATCGGACCCACCCTGAGACCCCCCCTCATTGTCCCCCCCCCCCGTCCTCACCCCCTGAGACCCCCCCCAATCCCCACACCCCCCATTCTTAGGGTCCCCCCCATTCTCACCCCCTGAGACCCCCCCAAACTGTCCCCCCCCCTCCTGCCCCCACCCCTCATTATGACCCCCCCCCCCCTTCTAGCCCCCCCCCCCATCCCAGGACCCCCCCACTATTGGGGCGCCCCCCCCATTATTGACCCCTCCTGCCCCCCCCCCATCCCAGGACCCCCCCACTATTGGGGAGCCCCCCCCCCATCATTGACACCCCTCCCGCCCCCCCCATCCCAGGACCCCCCCCACTACTGGGGTGCCCCCCCCCATTAATTGACACCCCCCCCTGCCCCCCCCATCCAGGACCCCCCCCCACTACTGGGGTGCCGCCCCCCCCATTATTGACACCCCCCCTGCCCCCCCATCCCAGGACCCCCCCTACTATTGGGGTGCCCCTCCCATTATTGACCCCCCCCCTCCCTCCTGACCACCCCCCATCCCAGGACCCCCCCACTATTGGGGTGCCCCCCCATTATTGACCCCCCCCCCCCCCTCCTGGCCCCCCCCCCCATCCCAGGACCCCCCCACTATTGGGGTGCCCCCCCCCATTATTGACCCCCCCCCCCCTCCCTCCTGACCCCCCCCCCATCCCAGGACCCCCCCCACTATTGGGGTGCCCCCCCCATTATTGGACCCCCCCCCCTCCCTCCTGACCCCCCCCCCATCCCAGGACCCCCCCCACTATTGGGGTGCCCCCCCCATTATTGACCCCCCCCTCCCTCCTGACCCCCCCCCCATCCCAGGACCCCCCCACTATTGGGGTGCCCCCCCCCATTATTGACTCCCCCCCTCCCCTCCCTGACCCCCCCCCCATCCCAGGACCCCCCCCACTATTGGGGTGCCCCCCCCATTATTGACCCCTCCTGCCCCCCCCCCATCCAGGGACCCCCCCACTATTGGGGTTGGCCCCCCCCATTATTGACCACCCCCCCCTCCTGACCCTCCCCCCATCCCAGGACCCCCCACTATTGGGGTTCCCCCCATTTTTGGGGTCCCCCCCCAATCCTGCCCCCCCCCGAGACCCCCCAAATTGTGTCCCCCCCCTACCCTGACACCCCCCCCCAGTAACCAAGTAACGGCCTCTAATAATCCCTGATTAGCTGCGGGTTAATGAACCCTGGGGGGGGGAGGGGCCAGCTGGGAGTTGTAAGGGGGGGTTAACGAGCACTGTGAGTGTGTAAGGGGGGGTTAATTAGCACTGGGAGTGTGTAAGGGGGGGTTAATTAGCACTGGGAGTGTGTAAGGGGGTTAACGAGCACTGTGAGTGTGTAAAGGGGGGTTAATGAGCACTGGGAGTGTGTAAAGGGGGGTTAATGAGCACTCGGGAGTGTGTAAAGGGGGTTAATGAGCACTGGGAGTGTGCAAAGGGGGGTTAATGAGCACTCTGAGTGTGTAAAGGGGGTTAATTAGCACTGGAGTGTGTAAAGGGGGTTAATGAGCACTGTGAGTGTGTAAAGGGGGTTAATGAGCATGGGAGTGTGTAAAGGGGGGTTAATGAGCACTGGGAGTGTGTAAAGGGGGTTAATGAGCACTGGGAGTGTGTAAAGGGGGGTTAATGAGCACTGGGTTGTGTAAAGGGGGGTTAATGAGCACTGTGAGTGTGTAAAGGGGGGTTAATGAGCACTCTGAGTGTGTAAAGGGGGTTAATGAGCACTGGGAGTGTGTAAAGGGAGTTAATGAGCACTGTGAGTGTGTAAAGGGGGGTTAATGAGCACTGGGAGTGTGTAAAGGGGGGTTAATGAGCACTGGGAGTGTGTAAAGGGGGTTAATGAGCACTGTGAGTGTGTAAAGGGGGGTTAATTAGCACTGTGAGTGTGTAAAGGGGGGTTAATGAGCACTGGGAGTGTGTAAAGGGGGGTTAAGAGCACTGTGAGTGTGTAAAGGGGGGTTAACGAGCACTGTGAGTGTGTAAAGGGGGCTTAATGAGCACTCTGAGTGTGTAAAGGGGGTTAATGAGCACTGGGAGTGTGTAAAGAGGGTTAATGAGCACTGGGAGTGTGTAAAGGGGGTTAATTAGCACTGGGAGTGTGTAAAGGGGGTTAATGAGCACCGTGAGTGTGTAAAGGGGGGTTAATTAGCACTGGGAGTGTGTAAAGGGGGTTAATGAGCACTGGGAGTGTGTAAAGGGGGCTTAATGAGCACTCTGAGTGTGTAAAGGGGGTTAATGAGCACTGGGAGTGTGTAAAGGGGAGTTAATGAGCACTGTGAGTGTGTAAAGGGGGTTAATGAGCACTGTGAGTGTGTAAAGGGGGTTAATGAGCACTGGGAGTGTGTAAAGGGGAGTTAATGAGCACTCTGAGTGTGTAAAGGGGGTTAATGAGCACTGTGAGTGTGCAAAGGGGGGTTAATGAGCACTGGGAGTGTGCAAAGGGGGGTTAATGAGCACTGGGAGTGTGTAAAGGGGGTTAATGAGCACTGGAGTGTGCAAAGGGGGTTAATGAGCACTGTGAGTGTGTAAAGGGGGGTTAACGAGCACTGTGAGTGTGTAAAGGGGGCTTAATGAGCACTCTGAGTGTGTAAAGGGGGTTAATGAGCACTGGGAGTGTGTAAAGGGGGCTTAATGAGCACTGGGAGTGTGTAAAGGGGGTTAATGAGCACTGTGAGTGTGCAAAGGGGAGTTAATGAGCACTGGGAGTGTGTAAAGGGGGGTTAATGAGCACTGGGAGTGTGTAAAGGGGGGTTAATGAGCACTGGGAGTGTGTAAAGGGGGTTAATGAGCACTGGGAGTGTGTAAAGGGGAGTTAATGAGCACTGGGAGTGTGTAAAGGGGGTTAATCAGCACTGTGAGTGTGCAAAGGGGAGTTAATGAGCACTGTGAGTGTGTAAAGGGGGGTTAATGAGCACTGGGAGTGTGTAAAGGGGAGTTAATGAGCACTGGGAGTGTGTAAAGGGGGTTAATGAGCACTGTGAGTGTGCAAAGGGGGGTTAATGAGCACTGGGAGTGTGTAAAGGGGGTAATGAGCACTGGGAGTGTGTAAAGGGGAGTTAATGAGCACTGGGAGTGTGTAAAGGGGGTTAATGAGCACTGTGAGTGTGCAAAGGGGGGTTAATGAGCACTGGAGTGTGTAAAGGGGGTTAATGAGCACTGTGAGTGTGCAAAGGGGGGTTAATGAGCACTGGGAGTGTGTAAAGGGGGTTAATGAGCACTGGGAGTGTGTAAAGGGGGGTTAATGAGCACTGGGAGTGTGTAAAGGGGGGTTAATGAGCACTGGGAGCGTGTAAAGGGGGGTTAATGAGCACTCTGAGTGTGTAAAGGGGGTTAATGAGCACTGGGAGTGTGTAAAGGGGAGTTAATGAGCACTGTGAGTGTGTAAAGGGGGGTTAATGAGCACTGGGAGTGTGTAAAGGGGGTTAATGAGCACTGTGAGTGTGTAAAGGGGGGTTAATGAGCACTGGGAGTGTGTAAAGGGGGGTTAATGAGCACTGTGAGTGTGTAAAGGGGGGTTAACGAGCACTGTGAGTGTGTAAAGGGGGCTTAATGAGCACTCTGAGTGTGTAAAGGGGGTTAATGAGCACTGGGAGTGTGTAAAGAGGGTTAATGAGCACTGGGAGTGTGTAAAGGGGGTTAATTAGCACTGGGAGTGTGTAAAGGGGGTTAATGAGCACCGTGAGTGTGTAAAGGGGGGTTAATTAGCACTGGGAGTGTGTAAAGGGGGGTTAATGAGCACTGGGAGTGTGTAAAGGGGGCTTAATGAGCACTCTGAGTGTGTAAAGGGGGTTAATGAGCACTGGGAGTGTGTAAAGGGGAGTTAATGAGCACTGTGAGTGTGTAAAGGGGGTTAATGAGCACTGTGAGTGTGTAAAGGGGGTTAATGAGCACTGGGAGTGTGTAAAGGGGAGTTAATGAGCACTCTGAGTGTGTAAAGGGGGTTAATGAGCACTGTGAGTGTGCAAAGGGGGGTTAATGAGCACTGGGAGTGTGCAAAGGGGGGTTAATGAGCACTGGGAGTGTGTAAAGGGGGTTAATGAGCACTGGGAGTGTGCAAAGGGGGGTTAATGAGCACTGTGAGTGTGTAAAGGGGGGTTAACGAGCACTGTGAGTGTGTAAAGGGGGCTTAATGAGCACTCTGAGTGTGTAAAGGGGGTTAATGAGCACTGGGAGTGTGTAAAGGGGGCTTAATGAGCACTGGGAGTGTGTAAAGGGGGTTAATGAGCACTGTGAGTGTGCAAAGGGGAGTTAATGAGCACTGTGAGTGTGTAAAGGGGGGTTAATGAGCACTGGGAGTGTGTAAAGGGGGGTTAATGAGCACTGGGAGTGTGTAAAGGGGGTTAATGAGCACTGGGAGTGTGTAAAGGGGAGTTAATGAGCACTGGGAGTGTGTAAAGGGGGTTAATCAGCACTGTGAGTGTGCAAAGGGGAGTTAATGAGCACTGTGAGTGTGTAAAGGGGGGTTAATGAGCACTGGGAGTGTGTAAAGGGGAGTTAATGAGCACTGGGAGTGTGTAAAGGGGGTTAATGAGCACTGTGAGTGTGCAAAGGGGGGTTAATGAGCACTGGGAGTGTGTAAAGGGGGTTAATGAGCACTGGGAGTGTGTAAAGGGGAGTTAATGAGCACTGGGAGTGTGTAAAGGGGGTTAATGAGCACTGTGAGTGTGCAAAGGGGGGTTAATGAGCACTGGGAGTGTGTAAAGGGGGTTAATGAGCACTGTGAGTGTGCAAAGGGGGGTTAATGAGCACTGGGAGTGTGTAAAGGGGGGTTAATGAGCACTGGGAGTGTGTAAAGGGGGGTTAACGAGCACTGGGAGTGTGTAAAGGGGGTTAATTAGCACTGGGAGTGTGTAAAGGGGGTTAATGAGCACTGTGAGTGTGTAAAGGGGGGTTAACGAGCACTGTGAGTGTGTAAAGGGGGCTTAATGAGCACTCTGAGTGTGTAAAGGGGGTTAATGAGCACTGGGAGTGTGTAAAGGGGGCTTAATGAGCACTGGGAGTGTGTAAAGGGGGTTAATGAGCACTGTGAGTGTGCAAAGGGGAGTTAATGAGCACTGTGAGTGTGTAAAGGGGGGTTAATGAGCACTGGGAGTGTGTAAAGGGGGGTTAATGAGCACTGGGAGTGTGTAAAGGGGGGTTAATGAGCACTGGGAGTGTGTAAAGGGGGGTTAATGAGCACTGGGAGTTTGTAAAGGGGAGTTAATGAGCACTGGGAGTGTGTAAAGGGGGTTAATGAGCACTGGGAGTGTGCAAAGGGGAGTTAATGAGCACTGGGAGTGTGTAAAGGGGGGTTAATGAGCACTGGGAGTGTGTAAAGGGGGGTTAATGAGCACTGGGAGTGTGTAAAGGGGGTTAATGAGCACTGGGAGTGTGTAAAGGGGAGTTAATGAGCACTGGGAGTGTGTAAAGGGGGTTAATCAGCACTGTGAGTGTGCAAAGGGGAGTTAATGAGCACTGTGAGTGTGTAAAGGGGGGTTAATGAGCACTGGGAGTGTGTAAAGGGGAGTTAATGAGCACTGGGAGTGTGCAAAGGGGGGTTAATGAGCACTGGGAGTGTGTAAAGGGGGTTAATGAGCACTGGGAGTGTGTAAAGGGGGGTTAATGAGCACTGGGAGTGTGTAAAGGGGGGTTAATGAGCACTGTGAGTGTGTAAAGGGGGGTTAATGAGCACTCTGAGTGTGTAAAGGGGGTTAATGAGCACTGGGAGTGTGTAAAGGGGAGTTAATGAGCACTGTGAGTGTGTAAAGGGGGGTTAATGAGCACTGTGAGTGTGTAAAGGGGGGTTAATGAGCACTGGGAGTGTGTAAAGGGGGGTTAATGAGCACTGGGAGTGTGTAAAGGGGGTTAATGAGCACTGTGAGTGTGTAAAGGGGGTTAATTAGCACTGTGAGTGTGTAAAGGGGGGTTAATGAGCACTGGGAGTGTGTAAAGGGGGGTTAATGAGCACTGTGAGTGTGTAAAGGGGGGTTAACGAGCACTGTGAGTGTGTAAAGGGGGCTTAATGAGCACTCTGAGTGTGTAAAGGGGGTTAATGAGCACTGGGAGTGTGTAAAGAGGGTTAATGAGCACTGGGAGTGTGTAAAGGGGGTTAATTAGCACTGGGAGTGTGTAAAGGGGGTTAATGAGCACCGTGAGTGTGTAAAGGGGGGTTAATTAGCACTGGGAGTGTGTAAAGGGGGTTAATGAGCACTGGGAGTGTGTAAAGGGGGCTTAATGAGCACTCTGAGTGTGTAAAGGGGGTTAATGAGCACTGGGAGTGTGTAAAGGGGAGTTAATGAGCACTGTGAGTGTGTAAAGGGGGTTAATGAGCACTGTGAGTGTGTAAAGGGGGTTAATGAGCACTGGGAGTGTGTAAAGGGGAGTTAATGAGCACTCTGAGTGTGTAAAGGGGGTTAATGAGCACTGTGAGTGTGCAAAGGGGGGTTAATGAGCACTGTGAGTGTGTAAAGGGGGGTTAATGAGCACTGGGAGTGTGTAAAGGGGGTTAATGAGCACTGGGAGTGTGCAAAGGGGGGTTAATGAGCACTGGGAGTGTGCAAAGGGGGGTTAATGAGCACTGGGAGTGTGTAAAGGGGGTTAATGAGCACTGTGAGTGTGCAAAGGGGAGTTAATGAGCACTGTGAGTGTGTAAAGGGGGGTTAACGAGCACTGGGAGTGTGCAAGGGGTGTGTGGGGTGAGCTGTGAGTGTCCAAGGGGGTGTGTGATGAGCACTGTGAGCGTGCAAAGGGGGTTAACGAGCACTGTGAGCGTGCAAGGGGTGTGTGGGGTGAGCTGTGAGTGTGCAAGGGGTGTGTGATGAGCACTGTGAGTGTGCAAAGGGGGGTGTGATGAGCACTGTGAGCATGCAAAGGGGGGTTTAACGAGCCCTGTGAGCGTGCAACGGGTGTGTGGGGTGAGCTGTGAGTGTGCAAGGGGTGTGTTATGAGTATGGTGAGCATGCAAGGGGGGGTGTGATGAGCACTGTGAGTGTGCAAAGGGGGTTAACAAGCACTGTGAGCGTGGAAGGGCGGGTGTGATGAGCACTGTGAGCGTGCAAAGGGGGTTAATGACCCCTGTGAGCGTGCAAGGGTGTGTGTGATGAGCACTGTGAGTGTGCAAAGCAGGTTAACAAGCACTGTGAGTGTGCAAAGGGGTGTGTAATGAGCACTGTGAGCGTGCAAGGGGGGTTAACGAGCCCTGTGAGCGTGCAAAGGGGGTTAACGAGCGCTGTGAGCATGCAAGGGGGGGCTGGGCGGTGTGAGCGTGCGAGAGCTCACGCGCGTGTGCCCCCAGGGATGGCGCCGCCACCGCTGCTGCTGCTGCTGCTGCTGCTGCTGAGCCCCCGCCCCGCCCCCGCCGGCCTCCACGCCAACGCCACCGAAGGTACCGCACACGCGTGTGCCACGCGCCGCACGGCTGGGGGGACGGGGAGGGGCTGAGCACACGCGTGTGGGGCTCCCCGGGAAACGCGTGTTGCCTCCAGAACGTGTGTGTGTGTCCCAGAGCACGCAGCCAGCCCAACACGTGTGCCCCAGGACACGCGTAACCACTCCAGGACACGCGTGTGCCCCCCAGAGCACGCGGCCACCCCAACACGTGTGCCCCAGGACACGTGTGTGCCCCAGGACACGTGTAACCACTCCAGGACACGCGTGTGCCCTCCAGAGCACGCAGCCAGCCCAACACGTGTGCCCCAGGACACGCGTAACCACTCCAGGACACGCGTGTGCCCTCCAGAGCACGCGGCCACCCCAACACGTGTGCCCCAGGACACGTGTGTGCCCCAGGACACGTGTAACCACTCCAGGACACGCGTGTGCCCTCCAGAGCACGCGGCCACCCCAACACGTGTGCCCCAGGACACGCGTAACCACTCCAGGACACGCATGTGCCCTCCAGGACACGCATGTCCACCCCAGTGCATGGTCCACCCCGGAACACGCGTGTGTCCATCCCAGAGCGTGTGTGTCCATCCCAGAGCACGCGGCCACCCCAACACGTGTGCCCCAGGACACGCGTGTGCCCTCCACAAGACGTGTCCACCCCAGAACACGCGTGTCCACCCCAGAACACACATGTCCACCCCAGAACAGGCGTGTCCACCCCAGAACACGTGTGTCCACCCCAGAACATGCGTGTCCACCCCAGAACACGTGTGTCCACCCCAGAACATGCGTGTCCACCCCAGAACACGTGTGTCCACCCCAGAACACGCGTGTCCACCCCAGAACATGCGTGTCCACCCCAGAACATGCGTGTGTCCACCCCAGAACACGCGTGTCCACCCCAGAACACGTGTGTCCACCCCAGAACACGTGTGTCCACCCCAGAACATGCGTGTCCACCCCAGAACATGCGTGTGTCCACCCCAGAACACACGTGTCCACCCCAGAACATGCGTGTGTCCACCCCAGAACACGTGTGTCCACCCCAGAACACGTGTGTCCACCCCAGAACAGGCGTGTCCACCCCAGAACACGCGTGTCCACCCCAGAACAGGCGTGTCCACCCCAGAACATGCGTGTCCACCCCAGAACACGCGTGTCCACCCCAGAACATGCGTGTGTCCACCCCAGAACACGCGTGTCCACCCCAGAACATGCGTGTGTCCACCCCAGAACACACGTGTCCACCCCAGAACACGTGTGTCCACCCCAGAACACGTGTGTCCACCCCAGAACAGGCGTGTCCACCCCAGAACACGCGTGTCCACCCCAGAACAGGCGTGTCCACCCCAGAACATGCGTGTCCACCCCAGAACACGCGTGTCCACCCCAGAACATGCGTGTGTCCACCCCAGAACAGGCGTGTCCACCCCAGAACACGCGTGTCCACCCCAGAACAGGCGTGTCCACCCCAGAACATGCGTGTCCACCCCAGAACACGCGTGTCCACCCCAGAACATGCGTGTGTCCACCCCAGAACACACGTGTCCACCCCAGAACACACGTGTCCACCCCAGAACACGTGTGTCCACCCCAGAACACGTGTGTCCACCCCAGAACACGTGTGTCCACCCCAGAACAGGCGTGTCCACCCCAGAACAGGCGTGTCCACCCCAGAACACGCGTGTCCACCCCAGAACATGCGTGTCCACCCCAGAACATGCGTGTGTCCACCCCAGAACATGCGTGTCCACCCCAGAACATGCGTGTGTCCACCCCAGAACACACGTGTCCACCCCAGAACATGCGTGTGTCCACCCCAGAACATGCGTGTCCACCCCAGAACATGCGTGTCCACCCCAGAACACGCGTGTCCAGCCCAGCACACGCGTGTGCCCTCCAGCACATGTGGCCACCAGGACCCGCTTGCGCCCCAGGACACGCCCCCACCCCCAGCACACGCGTGTCCTCCAGCTGACGTGGCCACCAGGCCGTGCACCCAGCCCAGCACACGCGTGTCCCCCCGCAGATGTGTCCCCCAAGCCCTCTGGCCACCAGGCCTCGTGTCCCCTGAGCCCCGTGGCCACCAGGCCCCGTGTCCCTCATCCCCGTGGCCACCAGGCCCCACACCCCTAAAGGTCCATGGCCACCAGCCCTGAGCCCCATGGCCACCAGGCCCTTTGCCCTCATCCCCGTGGTCCCCAGGCCCCGTTCCTCATGGCCACCAGGCTCCAAGCCCCATAGCCACCAGCCCCGATCGCTGTGGCCACCATGCCCTGAGCCCCATGGCCACCAGGCCCCATGACCCTCATCCCTGTGGCCACAAGGTCCCAATCCCCATGGCCACCAGGCCTCGTGTCCCTCATCCCTGTGGCCACCAGGCCCTTTGCCCCCATCCCCATGGTCACCAGGCCCTGTTCCTCATGACCACCAGGCTCCGAGCCCTGTAGCCACCAGCCCCGATCGCCGTGGCCACCATGCCCCAATCTCCATGGCCACCAGGCCCTGTGCCCCCCATCCCTGTGGCCACCAGGCCCTGACCCCCCCTCAGCCCCATGGCCACCATACCCTGAGTCCTGTGGCCACCAGGCCCCATTGCCCCCCATCCCCGTGGCCACCATGCCCTGAGCCCCATGGCCACCAGGCCCTTTGCCCCCATCCCCCTGGCCACCAGGCCCTGTGTCCCTCATCCCCGTGGCCACCAGGCCCTGATCCCCATGGCCACCAGGCCCCGCACCCCTAAAGCTCCATGGCCACCAGCCCCCATCCCCGTGGCCACCATGCCCTGAGCCCCATGGCCACCAGCTCCCATCCCCATGGCCCCCAGGCCCTGTTCCTCATGGCCACCAGGCTCTGAGCCCCGTAGCCACCAGCCCCGATCCCCATGGCCACCAGGCCCTCAGCCCCATGGCCACCAGGCCCCATGCCCCCATCCCCATGGCCACCAGGCCCTATTCCTCATGGCCACCAGGCTCCGAGCCCCGTAGCCACCAGCCCCCATCCCCATGGCCACCAGGCCCCATTCCTCATGGCCACCAGGCTCCGAGCCCTGTAGCCACCAGCCCCAATCGCCATGGCCACCAGGCCCTGATCCCCATGGCCACCAGGCCCTGTGACCCTCATCCCTGTGGTCACCATGCCCCCATCCCCATGGCCATCAGGCCCCACACCCCTAAAGCTCCATGGCCACCAGCCCCTCATCCCCGTGGCCACCATGCCCTGAGCCCCATGGCCACCAGGCCCTGTGTCCCTCATCCCCGTGGCCACCAGGCCCTGATCCCCATGGCCATCAGGCCCCACACCCCTAAAGCTCCGTGGCCACCAGCCCCTCATCCCTGTGGCCACCAGCCCCCATCCCCGTGGCCACCATGCCCTGAGCCCCATGGCCACCAGCCCCCATCCCCGTGGCCACCATGCCCTGAGCCCCATGGCCACCAGCTCCCATCCCCATGGCCCCCAGGCCCTGTTCCTCATGGCCACCAGGCTCCGAGCCCCGTAGCCACCAGCCCTGATCGCCATGGCCACCATGCCCTGAGCCCCATGACCACCAGGCCCTTTGCCCCCATCCCCATGGCCACCAGGCCCCGTTCCTCATGGCCACCAGGCTTCAAGCCCCGTAGCCACCAGCCCCGATCACTGTGGCCACCATGCCCTGAGCCCCGTGGTCACCAGGCCCCATGCCCCACATCCTCGTGGCCCCCCTGCCCTCATCCCCATGGCCACCAGGCCCCACACCCCTAAAGCTCCATGGCCACCAGCCCCCATCCCCGTGGCCACCATGCCCTGAGCCCCATGGCCACCACCTCCCATCCCCATGGTCCCCAGGCCCCGTTCCTCATGGCCACCAGGCTCCGAGCCCCGTAGCCGCCATGCCCCGAGCCCCATGGCCGCCGTGCCCCGAGCCCCGTAGCCCCCACCGCGATGCCGTGGTGGCTGCGCGGTGCCCCGCGGTGGCCGGTGACGGGCTGGTGGCGCAGGTTGCCCGCCGCTGGTGCCGCCGCGGGACGGGGGCATCCGGTACCGGGGGCTGACGCCCGAGGCCGTGCGCGGCGCCCGCCTGCTGCCCTTCGACTACGAGGTGGAGGTGGTCTGCCGGCCCCAGCGCGAGCTCACCGGCCCCAAGGTGCGCAAGTGCCAGCGCGACGGCTCCTGGACCAGCGGCCACCAGCCCAGCCGCTGCCGTGAGTCCCGCCCCGCGCCCCCCGCTGCAGCCAGAACCTCTGTCTCCATCCCCATCGTCGCCCCAGACCCAGCAGCAGCTCCGGCTGCATCATCATCTCCATCCCCGTCTTCATCCCCATCATCTTCATCATCATCTCCATCCCCGTCTTCATCCCCATCATCTTCATCATCATCTCCATCCCCGTCTTCATCCCCTTCATCTTCATCATCATCTCCATCCCCGTCTTCATCCCCATCATCTCCGTCTTCACCATCATCTCCATCCCTGTCTTCATCCCCTTCATCTTCATCATCATCTCCATCCCCGTTTTCATCCCCATCATCTCCGTCTTCATCATCATCTCCATCCCCATCTTCATCCCCATCATCTCCATCTTCACCATCATCTCCGTCCCCATCTTCATCCCCATCATCTCCGTCTTCATCATCATCTCCATCCCTGTCTTCATCCCCATCATCTCCATCTTTATCATCATCTCCATCCCCATCTTCATCACCATCATCTCCATCTTCATCCCCATCTTCATCTCCATCTTCATTCCCATCAGCATCTCCATCTTCATCCCCATCATCTCCATCTTCATCATCATCTCCATCCCCGTCTTCATCCCCATCATCTCCATCTTCATCCCCATCTTCATCCCCATCGTCATCTCCGTCTTCATTCCCATCAGCATCTCCATCTTCATCCCCATCATCTCCATCTTCATCCTCATCTTCATTCCCATCTTCATCCCCATCATCCCCATTGTTATCCCCATCATCCCCATCTTCATCCCCATCATCTCCATCTTCATCCCCAACTTCATCCCCATCATCTCCATCTTCATCCTCATCTTCATTCCCATCTTCATCCCCATCATCCCCATTGTCATCCCCATCATCCCCATCTTCATCCCCATCATCTCCATCTTCATCCCCAACTTCATCCCCATCATCTCCATCTTCATCCTCATCTTCATCCCCATCTTCATCCCCATCTTCATCCCCATCATCCCCATCTTCATCTCCATCATCTCCATCTTCATCCTCATCATCTCCATCTTCATCCCCATCATCTCCATCTTCATCCCCGTCATCATCCCCATCGTCATCTCCATCTTCATTCCCATCAGCATCTCCATCTCCATCCCCATCAGCATCTCCATCCCATCCCCAGAACAAGCATCATCTCCATCTTCAGCCCCACCATCTCCATCTTCAGCCCCATCATCATCTCCATCCCCAGCAACATCTCCATCCCAGCCCCAGCATCACCTCCATCCCAGCCCCAGAACCAGCACCATCTCCATCTTCAGCCCAGAACCAGCAGCATCACCATCTTCATCCCATCCCCAGAACCATTGCCATCTCAATCTTCATCCCCATCATCATCTCCATCCCATCCCCAGAACAATCAGCATCTCCATCCCCATCTCCATCTCCATCCCCATCCCCATCCCATCTCTTCATCGTTACCATCCCCATCTCCAACTCCTTCTCCATTTCCATCTCCATCTCCAACTCCACCTCAACCTCCATCTCCACCTCCATCTCTGTTTCCAACTCCAACTCCATCTCGTGTTTCCATCTCCAACTCCATCCCCATCTCCATCTCCAACTCCATCTGTCTTGTGTTCCATCTCCAACTCCTTCTCCATTTCCATCTCCAACTCCACCTCAACCTCCATCTCCATCTCATGTTTCCATCTCCACCTCCATCTCATGTTTCCACCTCCAACTCCATCTCCATCTCGTGTTTCCATCTCCATCTCATGTTTCCATCTCCAACTCCATCTCCATCCCCATCTCCACCTCCATCTCCATCTCATGTTTCCAACTCCATCTCCGTCTTGTGTTTCCACCTCCATCTCCATCTCGTGTTTCCACCTCCATCTCCATCTCGTGTTTCCACCTCCATCTCCATCTCATGTTTCCATCTCCATCTCCATCTCGTGTTTCCATCTCCATCTCATGTTTCCATCTCCATCTGTCTCGTGTTTCCATCTCCAACTCCATCTCCGTCTCATGTTTCCATGTCCATCTCCACCTCTGTTTCCATCTCCAACTCCATTTCCACCTCATGTTTCCATCTCCAACTCCATCTCTGTCTTGTGTTTCCATCTCCAACTCCTTCTCCATTTCCATCTCCATCCCCATCTCCAACTCCTTCTCCATTTCCAACTCCACCTCAACCTCCATCTCGTGTTTCCATCTCCAACTCCATCTCCATCTCCAACTCCATCTCCATCTCGTGTTTCCATCTCCAACTCCTCCTCCATTTCCATCTCCATCCCCATCTCCAACTCCTCCTCCATTTCCATCTCCATCCCCATCTCCAACTCCTTCTCCATTTCCACCTCCAACTCCACCTCAACCTCCATCTCCATCTCGTGTTTCCATCTCCACTTCCATCTCCATCTCGTGTTTCCATCTCCATCTTGTGTTTCCATCTCCATTCCCATCTCCACCTCCATCTCATGTTTCCATCTCGTGTTTCCATCTCCATCTTGTGTTTCCATCTCCACCTCCTTCTCCATCTTGTGTTTCCATCTCCAACTCCTTCTCCATCTCCATCTCCACCTGCATCTCCATCTCATGTTTCCATCTCCAACTCCATCTCATGTTTCCATCTCCGACTCCATCTCTGTCTTATGTTTCCATCTCCAACTCCTTCTCCATTTCCATCTCCATCCCCATCTCCAACTCCTTCTCCATTTCCAACTCCACCTCAACCTCCATCTCGTGTTTCCATCTCCAACTCCATCTCCATCTCCAACTCCATCTCCATCTTGTGTTTCCATCTCCAACTCCATCTCTGTCTTGTGTTTCCATCTCCAACTCCTTCTCCATCCCCATCTCCATCTCCATCTCAACCTCCATCTCCATCTCCATCTCGTGTTTCCATCTCCAACCCCTTCTCCATTTCCATCTCCAACTCCTTCTCCATCCCCATCTCCATCTCCATCTCAACCTCCATCTCCATCTCCATCTCGTGTTTCCATCTCCAACCCCTTCTCCATTTCCATCTCCAACTCCTTCTCCATCCCCATCTCCAACTCCATCTCAACCTCCATCTCCACCTCCATCTCCGTTTCCAACTCCATCTCCGTCTCGTGTTTCCACCTCCATCTCCATCTCATGCTTCCATCTCCATCTCATGTTTCCATCTCCACCTCCACCTCCATCTCATGTTTCCAACTCCATCTCCACCTCATGTTTCCATCTCCATCTTGTGTTTCCATCTCCAGCTCCTTCTCCTTCTCCATCCCCATCTCCAACTCCTTCTCCATTTCCATCTCCAACTCCACCTCAACCTCCATCTCATGTTTCCATCTCCACTTCCATCTCCATCTCGTGTTTCCATCTCCATCTTGTGTTTCCATCTCCATTCCCATCTCCAACTCCTTCTCCATTTCCATTTCCATCTCCACCTCCATCTCCGTCTCGTGTTTCCATCTCCAACTCCTTCTCCATTTCCATTTCCATCTCCACCTCCATCTCCGTCTCGTGTTTCCATCTCCAACTCCTTCTCCATTTCCATCTCCACCTCCATCTCCATCTTGTGTTTCCATCTCCAACTCCATCTCCATCTCGTGTTTCCATCTCCATCTGTCTCGTGTTTCCATCTCCAACTCCATCTCCGTCTCATGTTTCCATGTCCATCTCCACCTCTGTTTCCATCTCCAACTCCATTTCCACCTCATGTTTCCATCTCCAACTCCATCTCTGTCTTGTGTTTCCATCTCCAACTCCTTCTCCATTTCCATCTCCATCCCCATCTCCAACTCCTTCTCCATTTCCAACTCCACCTCAACCTCCATCTCGTGTTTCCATCTCCAACTCCATCTCCATCTCCAACTCCATCTCCATCTCGTGTTTCCATCTCCAACTCCTCCTCCATTTCCATCTCCATCCCCATCTCCAACTCCTCCTCCATTTCCATCTCCATCCCCATCTCCAACTCCTTCTCCATTTCCACCTCCAACTCCACCTCAACCTCCATCTCCATCTCGTGTTTCCATCTCCACTTCCATCTCCATCTCGTGTTTCCATCTCCATCTTGTGTTTCCATCTCCATTCCCATCTCCACCTCCATCTCATGTTTCCATCTCGTGTTTCCATCTCCATCTTGTGTTTCCATCTCCACCTCCTTCTCCATCTTGTGTTTCCATCTCCAACTCCTTCTCCATCTCCATCTCCACCTGCATCTCCATCTCATGTTTCCATCTCCAACTCCATCTCATGTTTCCATCTCCGACTCCATCTCTGTCTTATGTTTCCATCTCCAACTCCTTCTCCATTTCCATCTCCATCCCCATCTCCAACTCCTTCTCCATTTCCAACTCCACCTCAACCTCCATCTCGTGTTTCCATCTCCAACTCCATCTCCATCTCCAACTCCATCTCCATCTTGTGTTTCCATCTCCAACTCCATCTCTGTCTTGTGTTTCCATCTCCAACTCCTTCTCCATCCCCATCTCCATCTCCATCTCAACCTCCATCTCCATCTCCATCTCGTGTTTCCATCTCCAACCCCTTCTCCATTTCCATCTCCAACTCCTTCTCCATCCCCATCTCCATCTCCATCTCAACCTCCATCTCCATCTCCATCTCGTGTTTCCATCTCCAACCCCTTCTCCATTTCCATCTCCAACTCCTTCTCCATCCCCATCTCCAACTCCATCTCAACCTCCATCTCCACCTCCATCTCCGTTTCCAACTCCATCTCCGTCTCGTGTTTCCACCTCCATCTCCATCTCATGCTTCCATCTCCATCTCATGTTTCCATCTCCACCTCCACCTCCATCTCATGTTTCCAACTCCATCTCCACCTCATGTTTCCATCTCCATCTTGTGTTTCCATCTCCAGCTCCTTCTCCTTCTCCATCCCCATCTCCAACTCCTTCTCCATTTCCATCTCCAACTCCACCTCAACCTCCATCTCATGTTTCCATCTCCACTTCCATCTCCATCTCGTGTTTCCATCTCCATCTTGTGTTTCCATCTCCATTCCCATCTCCAACTCCTTCTCCATTTCCATTTCCATCTCCACCTCCATCTCCGTCTCGTGTTTCCATCTCCAACTCCTTCTCCATTTCCATTTCCATCTCCACCTCCATCTCCGTCTCGTGTTTCCATCTCCAACTCCTTCTCCATTTCCATCTCCACCTCCATCTCCATCTCGTGTTTCCATCTCCAACTCCTTCTCCATTTCCATCTCCATCCCCATCTCCAACTCCTTCTCCATTTCCACCTCCATCTCCACCTCAACCTCCAGCTCCATCCCCATCTCCATCTCCATCCCATCTCTTCATTGTTACCATCCCCATCTCCAACTCCTTCTCCATTTCCACCTCCAACTCCACCTCAACCTCCATCTCCATCTCGTGTTTCCATCTCCACTTCCATCTCCATCTTGTGTTTCCATCTCGTGTTTCCATCTCCATCTTGTGTTTCCATCTCCAACTCCTTCTCCATCTCGTGTTTCCATCTCCAACTCCTTCTCCATCTCCACCTCCATCTCCATCTCATGTTTCCATCTCCAACTCCATCTCATGTTTCCATCTCCAACTCCATCTCATGTTTCCATCTCCAACTCCATCTCATGTTTCCATCTCCGACTCCATCTCTGTCTTGTGTTTCCATCTCCAACTCCTTCTCCATTTCCATCTCCATCCCCATCTCCAACTCCACCTCAACCTCCATCTCCACCTCATGTTTCCATCTCCAACTCCATCTCTGTCTTGTGTTTCCATCTCCAACTCCTTCTCCATTTCCATCTCCATCCCCATCTCCAACTCCACCTCAACCTCCATCTCCACCTCATGTTTCCATCTCCACCCCCACCCCCACCCCCAAGAGGTCCCCCCCAAGCTGACCCCCCGCCCCCCCCGCAGTGCGTCCGTGCCCGAAGCTGCAGCTGAGCCTGGAGAACGGGCGGGCGGTGGCCTGGGCCATGGAGCGGGTGCCGGTCGAGGGCACCTGGGCCGAGTTCTCCTGCGACCCCGGCTTCCGCCTGGTGGGCAGCGCCCGCAGCAACTGCACCAAACTGGGGCGCTGGAGCACCCCAAAACCCACCTGCGAGCGTGAGGGCGGGTGGTGGGACCCCGCGGGGACGTCCCTGGGGCTGGGGGGGGGCCTCGGGGTGGAGGATCCTTGGGGTTGGGGGCTCCAGGGTTGAGGGTGATGGGATTCCATGAAGGTCCTTGAGGCTGGGGGTCCTCGGGGTGGAGGATCCTTGGGGTTGGGGGCTCCAGGATCAAGGGTGATGGGATTCCATGAAGGTCCTTGAGGCTGGGGGTCCCAGGGTTGGAGGATCCTTGGGGTTGGGGTCTCCAGGGTTGAGGGTGGTGGGATTCCATGGAGGTCCTTGAGGCTGGGGGTCCCTGGGTTGTGGGGGTTCCATGGGGTCCACGGGGTGGAGGATCCTTAGGGTTGGGGTCTCCAGAGTAGGGGTGGTGGGATTCCATGAAGGTCCTTGGGGCTGGGGGTCCCTGGGTTGGGGACCCTTGGGTCAGTGGGATTCCATGGGGTCCATGGGGTGGTGGAATTCCATGGGACATCCTTGAGGTTGGGTTCTTCAGGATTGTGGGGTTCCTCAGGGTGGAGGATCCTTGGGGTTGGGGTCTCCAGGGTTGAGGGTGATGGGATTCCATGGAGGTCCTTGAGGCTGGGGGGTCCTGGGGGTGGAGGATCCTTGGGGTTGGGGTCTCCAGAGTAGGGGTGATGGGATTCCATGGAGGTCCTTGAGGCTGGGGGTCCCTGGGCTGGGGACCCTTGGGTTAGTGGGATTCCATGGGACATCCTTGAGGTTGGGTTCTTCAGGGTTGTGGGGTTCCTCAGGGTGGAGGATCCTTGGGGTTGGGGTCTCCAGGATCAAGGGTGGTAGG
>NW_027207182.1:0-18391 GCF_032191515.1 Phaenicophaeus curvirostris
CCCCGTGTCCCACCTTGTTGTAGAGGGCGCAGATGTGCAGCGCGGTGTTCCCGGACGCGTTCTGTGCGGCCGCCTCGGCCCCCGTAGAACAGCAAATGCTCCAGGTGCTGAGAGTGACCGTGCCTGGCACGCCTGGGGGGACAGGGACACTGACACCGGCACGGGGACACGGGGACCCGGACATGGGGACGGGGACAGGGACACGGGACCAGGGACACGGGGACGGGGACATGGGGACATGGGACGGGGGACATGGGGACATGGGATGGGGACACGGGGACAGAGACATGGGGATGAGAACATGGGGACGGGGACATGGGGACATGGGATGGGGACATGAGGACAGGAACATGGGGATGAGAACATGGGACAGAGGACATGGGACATGGATGGGGGACACGGGGACAGGGACATGGGGACGGGGACATGGGACAGGGACATGGGGACATGGGACAGGGACACAACCACAGACATGGGGACGGAGACATGGGGACATGGGATGGGGACACGGGGACAGGGACATGGGGACGGGGGACATGGGGACGGGGACATGGGGGACATGGGACGGGGACACAACCACAGACATGGGGACAGAGACAGGGATGGGGACAGGGATGGGGACATGGGGACAGGGACATGGGATGAGAACATGGGGACATGGGACACGGACACAACCACAGACATGGGGGACAGAGACAGGGATGGGGACAGGGATGGGGACATGGGGACAGGGACATGGGGATGAGAACATGGGGACATGGGGACATGGGACATGGACACAACCACAGACATGGGGACGGAGACAGGGATGGGGACATGGGACGGGGACATGGGGATGAGAACATGGGGACGGGGACATGGGGACATGGGACGGGGACACAATCACAAACATGGGGACGGAGACCCGGATGGGGACATAGGATGAGGACACAACCAGGGACATGGGGACAGGGACATGGGGACATAGGATGGGGACATTGGATGGGGACACAGCCAGGGACATGGGGAACAGGGACAGGGATGGGGACATGGGATGAGGACACAACCAGGGACATGGGGATGGGACATAGGGATGGGGACGGGGACAGGGATGGGGACACGGGGACAGGGACACAACCAGGGACATGGGGATGGGGACATGGGATGGGACATTGGATGGGACGCAGGGACATGGGGACGAGGATGATGACACAGGGACAGGGATACAGCCAGGGGACATGGGGACAGGAACAGGGATGGGGACATGGGGGACATGGGGACAGGGATGGAGACATGGGATAGAGACACAATCAGGGACATGGGGATGGGGATGGGGCCATGGGGACAGAAGCCACGAGCTCATGGGGACACAGGGACAAGGACCACGGGGATGTGGTGGGACACGGGGTGATGGGGACACAGGGACAAGGGGACAGGGGGACATGTGGGGACATGGAGACATGGGGACATTGGGGAGACATGGGGACATTGGGGACATTGGGGACATTGGGGATATGGGGAGACATGGGGATATGGGGACATGGGGACATTGGGGAGACATGGGGACATTGGGGACATGAGGACATTGGGGATATGGGGAGACATGGGGATATGGGGACATGGGGACATTGGGGATATGGGGACATTGGGGACATTGGGGATATGGGGACATGGGGACATTGGGGACATTGGGGACATTGGGGATATGGGGACATGAGGACATCGGGGGACGTTGGGGATATGGGGACATGGGGACATTGGGGACATTGGGGGACATGGGGACATTGGGGACATGGGGGATATGGGGAGACATGGGGACATGGGGGGACATTGGGGATATGGGGAGACATGGGGATATGGGGACATGGGGACATTGGGGACATGGGGAGACATGGGGACATTGGGGATGTTGGGGATATGGGGACATGGGGACATTGGGGGACATGAGGACATTGGGGGACATGAGGACATTGGGATATGGGGACATGGGGACATTGGGGATATGGGGACATGGGGGACATTGGGGACATTGGGGACATAGGGGATATGGGGACATTGGGGACATTGGGGACATTGGGGACATTGGGATACGGGGAGACATGGGGGATATGGGGGACATGGGGGACATGAGGACATTGGGGACATGGCGACATTGGGGACATGGCGACATTGGGGCGACATGGGGACATTGGGGAGACATGGGGACATGAGGACATTGGGGACATGGGGGACATTGGGGGACATGGGGACATGGGGACATTGGGGAGATGGGGATATGGGGACAGGGCGACACGGGGATGTGGGGAGGTGGGGCCAGGGGGATATTGGGGACATGGGGATAGGGGGACATTGGGGGCCGGGGGGGGGGGCCCGGGGGGGGGATGTGGGGCCAGGGACGTGGGGCCAGGGGACCTGGTGTATCTCCTGCCAGCCGTTCTCGTCGACGGTGCCGATGTGCGCGCGGTTGTAGAGCAGCAGGCTCGCAGCAGCGGGGGTCGCCCCCCCACCATGGCCGTGTGGTACAGGGGGGTCAGCCCCCGGCGGTCCTTGTAGTTCGGGGAGCCCCCCAGGTCCAGCAGCGCCTGCGGGGGCACCCAGAAGCACCCCTGGAACCCCCAGCGCCCGTGGAGCCCCCTGCGCCCACAGCATCCGTGGAACCCACAGCACCCACGGAACCCACTGAACCCCTGCACCCACGGAACCCCCTGCACCCCCTGCACCCATGGAACCCCCTGCACCCCCTGCACCCCTGCACCCATGGAAACCCCTGCACCCAGAGCACCCATGGAACCCACTGAACGCCCTGCACCCATGGAACCCCCTGCACCACAGAACCCCCTGCACCCACAGCACCCATGGAGCCCCCTGCACCCATGGAACCCCCTGCACCCCCTGCACCCCTGGAACCCCCTGCACCCACAGCACCCGTGGAGCCCCTTGCACCCGCTGCACCCACAGCACCCACGGAGCCCCCTGCACCCGCTGCACCCCTGGAACCCCCTGCACCCATGGAACCCATGGAACCCACTGAACCCCCTGCACCCACAGAACCCCTGCACCCACAGAACCCCCTGCACCCGCTGCACCCACAGCACCCATGGAACCCACAGCACCCACGGAAACCCCCTGCACTCCCTGCACCCATGGAACCCATGGAACCCCCTGCACCCACAGAACCCCCTGCACCCATGGAAACCCATGGAACACACTGAACCCCCTGCACCCGCTGCACACCTGGAACCCACAGCACCCATGGAACCCACTGAACCCCCTGCACCCACAGAACCCCCTGCACCCACAGCACCCACGGAACCCCCTGCACCCACAGAACCCCCTGAACCTGCTGCACCCATGGAACCCCCTGCACCCACAGCACCCAGGGAACCCCCTGCACCCGCTGCACTCATGGAGCCCCCTGCACCCACAGCACCCATGGGAACCCCTTGCACCCATGGAACCCCCTGCACCTCCTGCACCCACAGCACCCCTGGAACCCCCTGCACCCCTGGAACCACCTGCACCTATGGAACCCCCTTCACCCACAGCACCCATTGAACCCCCTGAACCCCCTGCACCCATGAACCCCCTGCCACCCACAGCACCCAGGGAAACCCCCTGCACCCGCTGCACTCATGGAGCCCCCTGCACCCATGGAACCTCCTGAACCCCCTGCACCCACAGCACCCAGGGAACCCCCTGCACCCACAGCACCCATGGAACCCCCTGCACCCATGGAACCTCCTGAACCCCCTGCACCCACAGCACCCACGGAAACCCCTGCACCCATGGAACCCACTGAACCCTGGAACCCCCTGCACCCGCTGCACACCTGGAACCCCACAGCACCCATGGAACCCACTGAACCCCCTGCATCCATGGAACCCCCTGCACCCACAGCACCCATGGAACCCCCTGCACCCATGGAGCCCCCTGCACCCACAGCACCCATGGAACCCCGTGCACCCAGAGCACCCATGGAACCCCCTGCACCCCTGGAACCCCCTGCACCCACAGCACCCGTGGAGCCCTTTGCACCCGCTGCACCCACGGAACCCCCTGCACCCACAGCACCCACGGAACCAACTGAAACCCCCTGCACCCATGGAGCCCCCTGCACCCGCTGCACCCCTGGAAACCCCCTGCACCCACAGCACCCAGGGAACCCCCTGAACCCACAGCATCCAGGGAAACATCCTGAACCCCCTGCACTCACAGCACCCATTGAAACCCCTGCACCCACAGCACCCATGGAACCCTCTGCACCCCCTGCACCTATGGAACCCCCTGCACCCCTGGAGCCCCCTGCACCCATGGAACCCCCTGCACCCTCTGCACCCATGGAACCTTCTCCCACCCCAGCCCCCCCCCAGCACCCATGGCCCCCTGCACCCCCAGCCCCCCCCAGCACCCACGGCCCCTGCCCCCCCAGCACCCAGAGCACCCCTGGCCCCCGTTGTCCCCTGCACTCCCTGCTCCTACTGCCCCCACGGCCAGGGGAGCCCCCTGCCCCCCCGGGAAGCCCCCCGCGGGCTCTGGGTGCCTGTGCCCACCTATGGGTGCCCACGGGAGCCCCCTCCCCACTGTAGGTGCCCCCCCTCCCCCGAGCCCCACGTGGCTGCTCGGCTCCCCTTAGCCCCGCCCCCCTCTCCTCCCATTGGCTCCCAGCCCCCCCTTAGCCCCGCCCCCATCAGCAGCGCGGGAGGGAGCGTCACGTGACCACGCCCCCCTGCGCTCCCATTGGGCTGCCCCTCCCGTAGCCCCGCCCCTCCCTCTCTCCCATTGGCTCCCAGCCCTCTTAGCCCCGCCCCCACCAGCAGCGCGGGAGGGCGCATCACGTGACCACACCCCCTGCGCTCCCATTGGCTCCCGCCCCCCTTAAGCCCCGCCCCCACCAGCAGCGCGGGAGGGAGCGTCACGTGACCGCACTAAAAGCGCGGGAGGGAGCGGCACGTTGGCCACGCCCCCCTCGCGCGCTCCCATTGGCTCCCGCCCCCTCAAGCCCCGCCCCCTCGCGCTCCCATTGGCTCTCGCTCCCCTTAGTCCCGCCCCCCGCCCTCTCCCATTGGCTCCCGCCGCCCCCCCCCCCCCCCCCCCCACCAGCAGGGCCGGGTAGCGGCGGGTGCAGACGGCGCGGTGCAGCGCGGTGGCCCCGTCGCGGGCTCGGAAGTCGAGGTGCGCCCCCCCCAGGCAGAGCAGCCGGATGATCTCCACCTCGGCCGGGCCCTCCCGCTGCGCAGCCAGCGTCAGGGGGGTCTCTGAGAGGCGGGGGGGGTGGAAAGAGAGGGGGGGGGTCACTGTGAGATGGGGGGGGGGGGCAAAACCCCGAGGAGTCAGAGCCAAAATGGCGGGGGGCACCCCCAGACCCCAAGGGAACAGCCTCAAACATGGCGGGGGGGCTCAAAATGCAAAGGAATCAGGCCTAAAAGGAGAGGGGGCACCCTAAAACCCTGAGGAATCACCCCAAAAGGGGGGGTGTCACCCTGAGACACGGGGGGGGGGGGGGGCAAAGCCCTGGGAACCAGACTGGAAGTGGGGGGGGGGCTCAAAATCCAAAGGAATTGGGCCTAAAAGGAGAGGGGGCACCCTAAAACCCTGAGGAATCGCCCCAAAAATGAGAGGGTCACCCCCAAACCCCAAGGAACCAGCCTCAAAAATGGGGGGGGGCTCAAAATCCAAAGGAATCAGGCATAAAAGGAGAGGGGTCACCCTAAAACCCTGAGGAATCACCCCCAAAAATGAGAGGGGTCATCCTAAAACCCCGTGGAATCAGAGCAAAATGGGGGTGTCACCCCCAAACCCCAAGGAATCAGCCCCAAAAATGGGGGGGGGGGCTCAAAATCCAAGGGAATCAGCCCCCAAAAATGGGGGGGGGCTCAAAATCCAAGGGAATCAGCCCCCAAAAATGGGGGGGGGGCTCAAAATCCAAGGGAATCATCCCAAAAAGAGGGGGTGCAGCTCAAAACCAAAAGGAAACAGCCCTAAAAAGGGGGGGGTCACCCCAAAATCCAAGGGAATCAGCCCCCAAAATGGGGGGGGGCAGCTCAAAATCCAAGGGAATCAGCCCCAAAAACGGGGGGGGGCTCAAAATCCAAGGGAATCAGCCCCAAAATGGGGGGGGGCTCAAAATCCAAGGGAATCAGCCCCAAAATGGGGGGGGGCTCAAAATCCAAGGGAATCAGCCCCCAAAATGGGAGGGGGGGCTCAAAATCCAAGGGAATCATCCCAAAAAGAGGGGTTGCAGCTCAAAACCAAAAGGAAACAGCCCTAAAAAGGGGGGGTCACCCCAAAATCCAAGGGAATCAGCCCCCAAAATGGGGGGGGGGAGCAGCTCAAAATCCAAGGGAATCAGCCCCCAAATGGGGGGGGGGTCCCCAGGGGTTGGGGCGGTCTCAGGATTTGGGGGGGTCCCCAGAGGTTGGGGGGGGTGTCTCAGGATTTGGGGGGGGTCCCCAGAGGTTAGGGGGGGTGTCTCAGGATTTGGGGGGGGTCCTGGGGTCCCCAGGGGTTGGGGGGGGGGGGGTCCCAGGGTCAGAGGGTACCCAGCCAGGGGTTAGGGGGGTCTGAGGATTTGGGGGGGTCCCGGGTCCCCAGGGGTTGGTGTTGGGGGGTGGGGGGGGGTGTCTCAGGATTTGGGGGGGTCTCACCCCCCGAGTCGGAGTCGTGGTAGTTGGGGTCCAGCCCTCGGTCCAGCAGCCGCGCCACCTTCTCGGCCGAGCCGTGCTGCACGTAGTCCAGGAACTTGCGCAGCCCCGTCTGGGGACACACGGACACGTCAGGGACACGGGGACACGGACATGGACACATGGACAGGGACACGGGGAGACTGACAAGGACACGGACACGTCAGGGTCATGGGGACATGGAGAGGGACACGGGCACACGGACATGGGGACATCAGGGTCACAGGGACATGGGGACATGGATTGGGACATGGGGACATAGACATGGAGACATCAGGGTCACGGGGACATGGGGACATGGATTGGGACATAGACATGGAGACATCAGGGTCATGGGGACATGGGGACATGGACTGGGACATGGGGACATGGACATGGAGACATCAGGGTCATGGGGACACGGGGACATGGACTGGGACATGGGGACATCAGGGTCATGGGGACATGGGGACATAGACATGGAGACATCAGTGTCATGGGGACACGGGGACATGGACTGGGACATGGAGACATCAGGGTCATGGGGACATGGGGATGGAGACATCAGGGTCATGGGGACATGGGGACATGGACTGGGACATGGGGACATCAGGGTCATGGGGACATGGGGACATAGACATGGAGACATCAGGGTCACGGGGACATCAGGGTGATGGGGACACAGACTGGGACACGGGGACATCAGGGTCTTGGGGACACAGACACGGAACACGGGGACATCAGGGTCACGGGGACATCAGGGTCTTGGGGACACCAGGGCGTGTCCCTGTCCCCACCTTGGTGTGCAGCTTGGCCAGCTGCTTCTCGTCCAGGTTCGTTTGCTTGTAGACGCGCGTCTTGTAACGAAACTGGGGGGGGGGGGGTGTCAGGGCACCCCCTCCCCCCTTCATCCAACCCCCATGGAGACCCCACAATCATAGGGAACCCCAAAACCCCAGGGTTGAAGCTGTTGGGTGTCACCAACCCCCATGGAGGCCCCATGGAGACCCTACAAGCCCTAGAGGGACCCCCATAACCCCCTGGTTGAAGCTGTTGGGTGTCCTCAACACCCACGGAGACCCTACAACCCCCATGGAGATCCTACAACCACCACGGAGACCCTACAAGCCATAGAGGGACCCCCAAAACGTCCTGAATGAAGCTGTTGGGTGTCACCAACCCCCATGGAGACCCCATGGAGATCCTACAAACCCCATGGAGACCCTACAACCCATAGAGGGACCCCCATAATGTCCTGAATGAAGCTGTTGGGTGTCACCAACCTCCATGGAGACCCCATGGAGATCCTACAAACCCCATGGAGACCCTACAACCCATAGAGGGACCCCCAAAACATCCTGAATGAAGCTGTTGGGTGTCACCAACCCCCATGGAGACCCCATGGAGATCCTACAAGCCCTAGAGGGACCCCCACAACCTCCTGAATGAAGCTGTTGGGTGTCACCAACCCCCATGGAGACCCCATGGAGATCCTACAAGCCCTAGAGGGACCCCCACAACCTCCTGAATGAAGCTGTTGGGTGTCACCAACCCCCATGGAGACCCCATGGAGACCCTACAAGCCCTAGAGGGACCCCCATAACCCCCTGGTTGAAGCTGTTGGGTGTCCTCAACACCCACGGAGACCCTACAACCCCCATGGAGATCCTACAACCACCACGGAGACCCTACAAGCCATAGAGGGACCCCCAAAACATCCTGAATGAAGCTGTTGGGTGTCACCAACCCCCATGGAGACCCCATGGAGATCCTACAAACCCCATGGAGACCCTACAAGCCATAGAGGGACCCCCAAAACGTCCTGAATGAAGCTTTTGGGTGTCACCAACCCACATGGAGACCCCCTGGAGACCCTAGAAGCCCTAGAGGGACCCCAAACGGCGGCGGTACCTCGAGGTAGGGGACGCCCTGGTCGAAGCTCTGGGGGTAGTCGCGCAGCGGGCGCTCCTCGTCGAGGAACTTGGCGTCGCGGCCGGCGGCGGCGGGTTGGAAGAGGCCGTAGTTGAGGCCGTCGTGGAGGCCCTCGGTCAGGGCGCAGAGCAGCTGCTGCTTGGCCGCCCACACCGCCGCCCCGGGGTCGAAGCGCAGGCACTTCTGGGGGGGGGGGGGTGTCAGCAAAATGGGGTGAGGACCCCCCCCCCCCGGCACCCCCGAAGGGGACCCCGGCACCTCTGGGGTCACAGAACCTCAGAATGGGGACCCCCCCCCCAAGGATCCGTGGGGTCAAGGACCACCCCCAGTGGGGACCACCAGGGTGAGGGACCCTCGGAATGGGGACCCCCAGCACCCCCAAAGGAAACTCTCAGCACCCATGGGGTCAGGGACCCCCACAACGGGGACCCCCAGGGTCAGGGACACCCACAATGGGGACCCCCCCAGCAGCCCCAGGGCCAGGGACCCCAACAGTGGGGACCCCCAGCAGCCCCAAATGGGACCCTCCAGCACCCATGGGATCAGGGACCCCCAGAATGGTGACCCCCAGGGTCAGGGACACCCACAATGGGGACCCCCCCAGCACCCGAGAACCCCATAAAGGGGACCCCCAGCACCCATGGGGTCAGAGACCCCCAGAATGGGGACCCCCAGCACCCCCAGGGGGGACCCCAGCACTCATGGGGTAAGGAAACCTCAGAGTGGGGACCCCCCAGCACCCATGGGGGCAGGGACCCCGACAATGGGGACCCCTAGGACCAGGGACCCCCGTAAAGGGGACCCCCAGTACCCTCAAAGGGGACCTCAGCACCCCCAGAGCTGGGAACCCCCCAGAAAGGGGACCCCCAGGGTCAGGGACACCCACAATGGGGACCCCCATGGTCAGGGACCCCCATAAAGGGGACCCCCAGCACCTCCAGAGCCAGGGACCCCCATAAAGGGGACCCCCAGCACCCCCAAAGGAGACCCCCAGCACCCATGGGACCAGAGACCCTCAGAATGGGGATCCCCAGCACCCCCAAATGGGACCCTCCAGCACCCATGGGGTCAGGGACCCCCAGAATGGTGACCCCCAGGGTCAGGGACACCCACAATGCGGACCCCCCCAGCACCCCCAGGGCCAGGGAACCCCATAAAGGGGACCCCCAGCACCCATGGGGTCAGGGACCCCCAGAATGGGGACCCCCAGGGTCAGGGACCCCCACAATGGGGACCCCCCCAGCACCCCCAGGGCCAGGGAACCCCATAAAGGGGACCCTGAGCACCCATGGGGTCAAGGACCCCAACAATAAGGACTCCTCAGCACCCCCAAAGGGGACACCCAGCACCCATGGGGTCAAGGACCCCCAGAATGGGGACCCCCAGCACCCCAAAAGGAGACCCCAAGCACCCATAGGGTGAGGGACCCCCATAAAGGGGACCCCCAGCACCCGCAAAGGGGATCCCCAGCACCCCCAGGGCCAGGGACCCCAACAATGGGGACCCCCAGCACCCCCAAAGGAGACCCCCAGCACCCATGGGACCAGAGACCCTCAGAATGGGGACTCCCAGCACCCCCAAAGGGGACCCTCCAGCACCCACGGGGTCAGGGACCCCCACAACGGTGACCCCCAGGGTCAGGGACCCCCACAATGAGGACCCCCCAGCAGCCCCAGGGCCAGGGAACCCCATAAAGGGGACCCCCAGCACCCATGGGGTCAGAGACCCCCAGAATGGGGACCCCCAGCACCCCCAGGGGGGACCCCAGCACTCATGAGGTCAGGGAACCTCAGAGTGGGGACCCCCCAGCACCCATGGGGTCAGGGACCCCCACAATGGGGACCCCTAGGACCAGGGACCCCCGTAAAGGGGACCCCCAGTACCCTCAAAGGGGACCCCAGCACCCCCAGAGCTGGGGACCCCCCAGAATGGGGACCCCCAGGGTCAGGGACACCCACAATGGGGACCCCTCCAGCACCCCCAGGGTCAGGGACCCCCATAAAGGGGACCCCCAGCACCCCCAAAGGGGATCCCCAGCACCCCCAGAGAGCGGGACCCCCAGAATGGGCACCCCCAGGGCCACAGATCCCCATAAAGGGGAGACCCAAAAAGGGGACCCCCAGCACCCCCAGGGCCAGGGACCCCAACAACGGGGACCCCCAGCACCCCTAAAGGAGACCCCCAGCACCCATGGGACCAGAGACCCTCAGAATGGGGACTCTCAGCACCCCCAAATGGGACCCTCCAGCACCCACGGGGTCAGGGACCCCCACAATGAGGACCCCCCAGCAGTCCCAGGGCCAGGGAACCCCATAAAGGGGACCCCCAGTACCCATGGGGTCAGGGACCCCCAGAATGGGGACCCCCAGCACCCCCAGGGGGGACCCCAGCACGCATGGGGTCAGGGAACCTCAGAGTGGGGACCCCCCAGCACCCATGGAGGCAGGGACCCCCACAATGGGGACCCCTAGGACCAGGGACCCCCTTAAAGGGGACCCCAGCACCCCCAGAGCTGGGGACCCCCCAGAAAGGGGACCCCCAGGGTCAGGGACACCCACAATGGGGACCCCCATGGTCAGGGACCCCCATAAAGGGGACCCCCAGCACCTCCAGAGCCAGGGACCCCCATAAAGGGGACCCCCAGCACCCCCAAAGGAGACCCCCAGCACCCATGGGACCAGGGACCCTCAGAATGGGGACCCCCAGCACCCCCAAATGGGACCCTCCAGCACCCATGGGGTCAGGGACCCCCACAACGGTGACCCCCAGGGTCAGGGACCCCCACAATGGTGACCCCCCCAGCACCCCCAGGGCCAGGGAACCCCATAAAGGGGACCCCCAGCACCCATGGGGTCAGGGACCCCCAGAATGTGGACCCTCAGCACCCCCAAAGGGGAATCCCAGCACCCATGGGACCAGGGACCCCCATAAAGGGGACCCCCAGCACCCCCAAAGGGGGGCCATGAGCCCCCCAGGACACCCCCCCTCCATATTTTAGGGTGTTTCTGCCCCACTTTGGGGTCCCCCCCTAATTTTGATCCCCCCACTTTTGGGGTCCTGATGCCTCCCCACATTCTGGCTTCACCCCCCCCCGAGTTTGGGGTCCCCCCCATTTTAACCCCCTTATATTTTGAGGTACCCCCTGGATTTTGGGGGCCCCTCCCCATATTTTGGGGTCCCCCCATATTTTCCCCCTCCATATGTTCCCCCCTCCCATATTTTGGGGTCTCACCCCCCCATTTTGCCCCCTCCTATATTTTGGGGTCCTCCCTATATTTTGGGGTCCTCCCCATATTTTGGGGTGTCCCCCCCCAATATTTTGGGGTCCCCCCCTCACCGTTTGGTGCAGGTCGGGGATGCCGATGCGGAAAACCATTCGGCTGAAGTGGGCGTCGTCGGGGGCCGGGGGGGGTCTGGGGGGGCCCCTGGTTCGGGGGGGGCCGGGGTTTGGGGGTCCCTCGCTCCCCGAATCCGAGTCGCCTTCGGGGTACTCGGAGCCCCGACCCCCCTCCTCCTCCTCGCTGGAGGCCGGCGTGCGCGGCATCGCGTCACCATCCCAGGCCTGGGGTGGGGGACACACACACAAGGGGGTCAGGGACCCCCCCCAGCACCCCAAAACCCCCCCAGCACCCCAAAACCCCCCCAAACCACCCCAAAAACCCTAAAATCCCCCCAAACCACCCCATAAAACCTGAAAATCAACCCCAAGCCACCCCATATATGGGGGACTTATAGCCTTGTGTCCCCATCACAGGCCTGGGGGGGGGCACAGGGGGTCAGGGACCCCCCCAGCACCCCAAAACCCCCCCAGATCCCCCCCCAAAAACTCAAAACCACCCCAAAACACCTCAAATTCCCCTCAAACTACCCCAAAACCTCAAAATCAACCCCAAACCACCCCATATATGGGGGACTCATAGCCTTGTGTCACCATCACAGGCCTGGGGGGGGACACAGGGGGTCAGGGACCCCCCCCAGCACCCCAAAAAACCTCAACCCCCCCCCAAACCACCCCAAAAGCCCTCAAAATCAACACAAAATCACCCCCAAAACCTCAAAATCAACCCCAAACCACCCCACTTATGGGGGGTTCATGGCCTTGTGTCCCCATCACAGGCCTGGGGGGGGGGACACAGGGGGTCAGGGACCCCCCCCAGCACCCCAAAACCCCCCTCAAACCACCTCAAAATCCCCCCAAACACCTCAAAACCCCCCCAAATCACCCCCCAAAAACCCTCAGAACCAACCCCAACCCCCCCATATATGGGGGTTCACGGCCTTGTGTCCCCATCCCAGGCCTGGAGGGGCAGGGGGGGTGAATAGGGGTCAGTGACCCCCCCTTCCCCCCCCCCCCCCCCCCACTTTTCGCACGCGCACCCCCTCGCACACGCTGGTGCCGGGTCGGGTTATTTTTAGCGGGAAGTGGGGCGCGTCCCGGGGGGGGCCCCGGCGTGCGAGGACACGGGGACGCGGCGGCGCCCTCACCTTGGGGGCCCTTGAACCAGATGGGGGGCACGCGTGTGCAAAGGGGGGGGGGTGGGAGCACGCGTGTGCAACTATGGGGGGCTGGGAGCACGCGTGTGCAACTATGGGGGGCTGGGAGCACGCGTGTGCAAGTATGAGGGGCTGGGAGCACGCGTGTGCAAGGATGAGGGGGCTGGGAGCATGAGTGTGCAAGAATGAGGGGGCTGGGAGCATGCGTGTGCAAGTGTGAGGGGGCTGGGAGCATGCGTGTGCAAGTGTGAGGGGGCTGGGAGCATGAGTGTGCAAGTATGGGGGGGCTGGGAGCATGCATGTGCAAGTGTGAGGGGGCTGGGAGCACGCGTGTGCAAATAGGAGGAGCTGGGAGCACGTGTGTGCAAGGATGAGGGGGCTGGGAGCATGAGTGTGCAAGAATGAGGGGGCTGGGAGCATGCGTGTGCAAGTGTGAGGGGGCTGGGAGCATGAGTGTGCAAGGATGAGGGGGCTGGGAGCATGAGTGTGCAAATAGGGGGAGCTGGGAGCATGTGTGTGCAAGTATGGTGGGGCTGGGAGCATACGTGTGCAAATATGAGGGGGCTGGGAGCATGCGTGTGCAAGTGTGAGGGGGCTGGGAGCACGCGTGTGCAAGTATGAGGGGCTGGGAGCACGTGTGTGCAAGGATGAGGGGGCTGGGAGCATGAGTGTGCAAGTATGAGGGGGCTGGGAGCATGTGTGTGCAAGGATGAGGGGGCTGGGAGCATGAGTGTGCAACTATGAGGGGGCTGGGAGCATGAGTGTGCAAATAGGGGTAGCTGGGAGCACACGTGTGCAAGGATGAGGGGGCTGGGAGCATGAGTGTGCAAGAATGAGGGGGCTGGGAGCATGCGTGTGCAAGTATGAGGGGGCTGGGAGCATGTGTGTGCAAATAAGGGGGGCTGGGAGCATGAGTGTGCAAGTATGAGGGGCTGGGAGCACGTGTGTGCAGATGGGGCTGGGAGCATGCGTGTGCAAGTGTGAGGGGGCTGGGAGCACGCGTGTACAAGTATGAGGGGCTGGGAGCACGTGTGTGCAAGGATGAGGGGGCTGGGAGCATGAGTGTGCAAGTATGAGGGGGCTGGGAGCATGTGTGTGCAAGGATGAGGGGGCTGGGAGCATGAGTGTGCAACTATGAGGGGGCTGGGAGCATGAGTGTGCAAATAGGGGTAGCTGGGAGCACACGTGTGCAAGGATGAGGGGGCTGGGAGCACACGTGTGCAAATAGGGGGAGCTGGGAGCATGCGTGTGCAAGGATGAGGGGGCTGGGAGCATGAGTGTGCAAGAATGAGGGGGCTGGGAGCACGCGTGTGCAAATAGGGGGAGCTGGGAGCACACGTGTGCAAGGATGAGGGGGCTGGGAGCATGAGTGTGCAAATAGGGGGAGCTGGGAGCATGTGTGTGCAAGAATGAGGGGGCTGGGAGCACGCGTGTGCAACTATGAGGGGGCTGGGAGCATGAGTGTGCAAGTATGAGGGGGCTGGGAGCACGCGTGTGCAATTATGAGCGTGCAGGGAGCACACACGTGCATGCATGAAGGAGCTAGGAGCACGCGTGTGCAAGCGTGAGTGCACGGGAAGCTGGTGCGGGTGCACTGGGAGCACACGTGTGCAAGGACGGGTGCTCTAGAAGAACACGTGTGCAAGGACGAGTGCTCCAGGAGCACGCGTGTGCAAGCGTTTGTGCACGGGGAGCTGGCGTGGGTGCACTGGGAGCAGGCGTGTGCAAATGTGGGTGCTCTGGGAGCTCACGTGTGCAAGGACAGCTGCTCTGGGAGCTCACGTGTGCAAGCGTGAGTGCACTGGGAGCAGGCGTGTGCAAATGTGGGTGCTCTGGGAGCTCCCGTGTGCAAGGCTGGGTGCTCTGAGTGCATGTGTGTGCAAACATTTGTGCATGGGTAGCTGGTGTGGGTGTCGGGAGCACGCGTGTGCAAGGACGGGTGGATTGGGAGCCCACGTGTGCAAGCGTGAGTGCACTGGGAGCTGGCGCGAGTGCACTGGGAGCACACGTGTGCAAAGGTGGGTGCTCTGGAGCACACGCGTGCAAGCCGGAGTGCACTGGGAGCTGCTGTGGGTGCTCTGGGAGCACGGGTGTGCAAGGACAGGTGCACGGGGAGCAGGCGTGTGCAAACGTAGGTGCTCTAGGACCAGGCGTGTGCAAGCACGAGTGCACTGGGAGGTGGCGTGTGTAAACGGGGGTGCTCTGGGAGCTCACGTGTGCAAGGATGGGGGCACGGGGAGCAGGCGTGTGCAAGCGGGAAGGCGCACAGGGGTGCCGGGAGCACGCGTGTGCAAGGATGGGTGGACCTGGAGCCCAGGTGTGCAAGCATGAGTGCACTGGGAGCACACGTGTGCAAGGCTGGGTGCTCCAGGAGCACGCGTGTGCAAGAGTGGTTGCTCTGGGAGCACGCGTGTGCACGCGTGGGTGCACAGGGAGCACGTGTGTGCGAAGGTGAGTGCTCTGGGAGCTCAGGTGTGCAAGGCTGGGTGCTCTGAGCACACGCGTGTGCAAGCATTTGTGCATGGGGAGCTGGCGTGTGTGCTGGGAGCTCACGTGTGCAAGGGCGCGTGCACGGGGAGACAGCGTGGAGCCCGGGAACACGCGTGTGCAAGCGAGCGTGTGCACACGGGGAGGCAGAGGGTGTGCCCAGAAGCAAGCGTGAACCCAGCGGGGAGCTCCCCCTTTGCACACGCCCCCTCCCCTTTGCACACGCGCGTGCCCCGAGCCCTCGTGCGCCGCCAGCCTCGCTCCGGCGCTTGTTGCCATGGCGACCGGCAGCCGATGCCAGGATGGGGGGGGGGGTAGGAGGGACCCAGGTGTGTGCGCACACGCGTGTGCAAGCGCACACGTGTCCTCGTGCAAGGCCGGAGAGACCCCCCCTCCGTGCAACACGCCGTGCACACGCATCCTCGTGCGACACGCGTGCAGCCCCGGCCCTTGCTCATACGTGCGATGGGCTTGCACACTCAATTTGCACACGCATGGGGGACACACACATGCTCTTGCACACGTGGAACGGCTCACACGCGCCTCTTGCACGCTCAAAGGGGTTCCACACGCCTCTTGCACACGCACACACAGCTTTCCACGTGCGTCTCCCGCCCCATGCACACACAAACACCTCTTGCACACGAGTTTATGGGGATGCACACGCCTCTTGCACACGAGGCTAGAGGGATGCACACGCCTCTTGCACACACGGTCGCTCCCACCCCCGTGCACCTGCAAATCTGGGGCTGCTCCTGCCTTGCACACGCATGTGACAGGGCTGGGACTGGCACCGGGGGGGGGGGGTGGGGAAGCAAAATGAGGCCACAGAGGCTGCTCGCACACGCGTGTGCAACACCGGATCCCCCCCCGGCAGCTGCAGGGGCCGCACGTGTGACACACGTGGCAGCGAGGAGCCACACGTGTGACACACGTGGCGGGGAAAGACACACGTGTGACACACGTGGCGGGGGGGGCAGCGCGTCCACACGCTCTTGCACGCCCACTGCCCTCCCCCTTGCACAATCAGCCCCCTCGGGTGCCTCAGGCTTTGCGCACACCCACCCCCCCTCCTTGCTCGAGCACCTGCACGCCCCTCCTCGCACCATCACCCCCCCTTGCACGAGCACCTCCCTTGCACGAGAAACCTCCTCGCACAAGCAAGCCCCTTGCACACCCCCGGCCTCATTGCACCCAGCTCTCTAGTGCAAACCCCCTTGCACCCCCCCCATTGCACACGCCCCCTTGCACAATCCCCCCTTGCACCCCTCCTTGCACAATTCCCTTTTGCACACTCCCCCCTCGCCCCCCCAGCCGCACACCCCCCCTCCTTGCACGCTTCCTTCTCCTTCCTTTGCACCCTCCCCCCTCTTTTTGCACCCCCAGCCTCCTTACACGCCTCTTTGCACGACTGCCCCCTCCCTCCCTCCCCCCTCCTTGCACACTCACCCCTCCCTTTACACACCCCCCCGGCCCCATTCCCACGTTTTCCACCCCCCCCTCCTCCTTCCATCGCTTTGCACGCCCACGCTGAGCTCCCCCCTCCTTTTGCACGCCCCCTTTGCACACCCACCCCCCCTCCTTGCACACCCACCCCCCTTGCACACCCCCCCGCCTTTAAACCCGAGCTCAACCCCCCCCTCTCGAGCCTTTCACGCCCCCCCCCTCGCCTCCCCCCGGCTCCTTTATCCCCAACCCCCCCTCCCATTTGCACACGCGGCTCCTTTACACGCGCCCCCCCTTGCACACACCCCCTCCCCCTCTCCCCTCGTTGCGCGCCCCCCCCCCCTTTTTGCACCCCCCCCTCCCCTCCCCCTCGTACCTGGGGCACCGGCTGCAGCGAAGCCCCCGCGCGCGGCCGAGCGGAGCCGCCCCGCCCCCCCCAACCCCGGGAACGAGGCCACGCCCACTCCAGGCCACACCCACTCCAGGCCACGCCCACTCCAGGCCACGCCCACCGCGTCTGGACACGCCCACGGGGAGCCCCGCCCCCTCAGGCCCCGCCCCCAACCGCATCCACCCCCGTATAGCTCCACAGGCCACGCCCACTCTAGGCCACGCCCACTCCGCCTGGACACGCCCACAGGGAGCCCCCACCCCCTCAGGCCACGCCCCCACAGCCACGCAGGCCACGCCCACTCGCTAAGCCACGCCCCCTTGATGACCCATTCGATCGTTGGCCACGCCCCCTTAGGGCAAGACACGCCCCTCGCCCCAAAGACCACGCCCCTTGACTCCCACAGCCCCGCCTCCCCCCCTTGGCCCCGCCCCTAGGGGCGAGGCCACGCCCACAACCCTCCAGCCACGCCCACTAAGACCTATGGTGGCCACGCCCCCTCGCAAAGCCACGCCCACTCACGTGACCGTCAACCCTGGGCCACGCCCCCTTTCAAAGCCACGCCCCCTCATCTCAAAGCCCCGCCCACCGCCTAGACATGGACCACCGCACGGATACGCCCCCCAATTTAAGCCCCGCCCCCCTGTCGTGAGCACGCCCCCTCACCACAAGCCACGCCCCCTCACCTCAGGCCACACCCACCTCTGGCCACGCCCACGCGGCTTTGGGGGGGGCAGGAAAAGGGGGGGCGGGGAGGGGGGTGCAAAAAGCTACACCCCTCCCCGCAGCCCAGGTCCCACCGAGATTTGAACTCGGATCGCTGGATTCAGAGTCCAGAGTGCTCACCATTACACCATGGGACCGGCGGGTTCCCCCCCGCGCCCGGCGCGCCCCTCAACCCTCCGCGCCCCGAAAAAAATGGGGAATAAAGCGAAGGGGAAGCAGGAAGCGGCTTCCGGGAGGGAAAAAAGGAGCAAAACGGGAAACGCGCCCGAACAGGAGA
>NW_027207183.1:0-18044 GCF_032191515.1 Phaenicophaeus curvirostris
CTTGCTGGGAGGGGGGGGGAGGTTGGTTTTTTTGGGGTGTCCGGGGGGGTTTTTTGGGGTTCAGGTGGATGTTTTTGGGGTTTCAGGCAGGTCCTGAGAGGGGGGGGCTAATAAATAGGGGGTGTCCCAAGATTTTTGGGGTGCAATGGGTGGGGCTGGGAAGGAGGTTTGGGGGGGTTGGGATGAGATTTGAGAGCTCCCTATCGCTTGGGGAGGGGGGGGAGGTTGTTTTTTTTTGGGGTGTCCGGGGGGTTTTTTGGGGTTCAGGGGGAGGTTTTTTGGGGTTCAGGCAGGTCCTGAGGGGGGGGGTCCAATAAATAGGGGGGTCCCAAGTTTTTTGAGGTGCAACGGGGAGGTTGAGAAGGGGGTTTGGGAGGGGATTTTGAGGGCTCCCTTCAGCTTGGGGAGGGGGGGGAGGTTGGTTTTTTTGGGGTGTCCGGGGGGTTTTTGGGGTTCAGGGGGAGGATTTTGGGGTTCAGGCGGATCCTGAGGGGGTGCTCCAATAAATAGGGGGGGGTCCCCAAGTTTTTTGGGGTGCAAGGGGGGGGGTTGAGAAGGGGGTTTGGGGTGGGATTGGAGGTCTCCGTATGGCTTGGGGGGGGGGGGGAGGTTGGTTTTTTTGGGGTGTCCAGGGGGGTTTTTTGGGGTTCAGGTGGATGTTTTTTGGGGTTTCAGGAGGGTCCTGAGGGGGGTTCCAATAAATAGGGGGGTCACAAGTTTTTTGGGGTGCAATGGGGGGGGGCTGGGAAGGGGGTTTGGGGGGGTTGGGGTGGGATTTGAGGGCTCCCTGCAGCTTGGGGAGGGGGGGGGAGGATGGTTTTTTTTGGGGTGTCCGGGGGGGTTTTTTGGGGTTCAGGGGGAGGTTTTTTGGGGTTCAGGTGGGTCCTGAGGGGGGGTCTAATAAATAGGGGGGGGGTCCTAGTTTTTTGGGGTGCAATGGGGGGGGTTGGGGAAGTGAGGCTTGGGGTGGAATTTGAGGGCTCCCTACGGCTTGGGGAGGGGGGGAGGTTGGTTTTTTTGGGGTGTCCGGGGGGGGTTTTTGGGGTTCAGGGGGATGTTTTTTGGGGTTCAGGCAGGTCCTGAGGGGGGGGGTCCAATAAATAGGGGGGTCCCAAGTTTTTGGGGTGCAATGGGGGGGGGTTGAGAAGGGGGTTTGGGAGGGGATTGGAGGTCTCCGTATGGCTTGGGGAGGAGGGGGGAGGTTGTTTTTTTGGGGTGTCCGGGGGGGTTTTTTTGGGGTTCAGGGGTGGGGGGGTTGGATTTTTGGGGTGTCCCCCCCCCACCTTGGTGATGCGGCGATAGGTCTCGGCGTGCGAGGGGCTCTCGAAGGGGGGGTGGCCGGCCAGCAGCTCGAAGCAGAGGACCCCGAGGCACCAGAGATCGACCTTCTCGTCGTGGGGCTGCCCCTCCACCATCTCGGGGGGCAGGTAATCCAGGGTCCCGCACAGCGTCCGACGCCTGGGGGGGGGGGGGGGGACCCCGAGACCCATAGCGGCCCCCCCAAGTGCCCCCGGCCCCATAGCTGCCCCATAGATCCCCCCCAGCCCCATAGCTGCCCCATAGATCCCCCCCAGCCCCATAGATCCCCCCCAGCCCCACAGATCCCATTGCACTGAGCTCCCCCCAGCCCCATAGATGCTCTTCAGCCCCATAGATCCCCCCCCAGCCCCATAGATCCCCCCCAAGCCCCATAGATCCCTCTCAGCCCCATAGATCCCAGTGCACTGAGCCCCCCCCAGCCCCATAGATGCCCCCCAGCCCCATAGATCCCCCCCCAGCCCCATAGATCCCAGTGCACTGAGCTCCCCCCAGCCCCATAGATGCTCTTCAGCCCCATAGATCCCTCTCAGCCCCATAGATCCCAGTGCACTGAGCTCCCCCCAGCCCCATAGATTCCTCTCAGCCCCATAGATCCCAGTGCATTGAGCACCCTCCAGCCCCATAGATCCCCCCCAGCCCCACAGATCCCAGTGCACTGAGCTCCCTCCAGCCCCATAGATCCCCCCCAGCCCCATAGATCCCATTGCACTGAGCTCCCCCCAGCCCCATAGATGCTCTTCAGCCCCATAGATCCCCCCCCAGCCCCATAGATCCCCCCCAAGCCCCATAGATCCCTCTCAGCCCCATAGATCCCATTGCACTGAGCTCCCCCCAGCCCCATAGATTCCTCTCAGCCCCATAGATCCCCCCAGCCCCATAGATCCCAGTGCACTGAGCTCCCCCCAGCCCCATAGATCCCCCCAGCCCCATAGATCCCCCCCAGCCCCATAGATCCCCCCCAAGCCCCATAGATCCCCCCCAGCCCCATAGATCCCCCCCAAGCCCCATAGATCCCCCCCAGCCCCATAGATCCCCCCCAAGCCCCATAGATGCCCCCCAGCCCCATAGATCCCCCCCAGCCCCATAGATTCCCCCCAGCCCCATAGATTCCCCCCAGGCCCATAGATCCCCCCCAGCCCCATAGATCCCTCTCAGCCCCATAGATCCCCCCCAGCCCCATAGATCCCTCTCAGCCCCATAGATCCCCCCCAGCCCCATAGATCCCCCCCAGCCCCATAGATCCCCCCCAAGCCCCATAGATCCCCCCCCAGCCCCATAGCTGCCCCATAGATCCCCCCCAGCCCCATAGATCCCCCCCAGCCCCACAGATCCCATTGCACTGAGCTCCCCCCAGCCCCATAGATGCTCTTCAGCCCCATAGATCCCCCCCCAGCCCCATAGATCCCCCCCAAGCCCCATAGATCCCTCTCAGCCCCATAGGTCCCATTGCACTGAGCTCCCCCCAGCCCCATAGATTCCTCTCAGCCCCATAGATCCCCCCCAGCCCCATAGATCCCAGTGCACTGAGCTCCCCCCAGCCCCATAGATCCCTCTCAGCCCCATAGATCCCAGTGCACTGAGCCCCCCCCAGCCCCATAGATGCCCCCCAGCCCCATAGATCCCCCCCCAGCCCCATAGATCCCAGTGCACTGAGCTCCACCCAGCCTCATAGATCCTCTCCAGCCCCATAGATCCCCCCCAGCCCCATAGATCCCATTGCACTGAGCTCCCCCCAGCCCCATAGATGCTCTTCAGCCCCATAGATCCCTCTCAGCCCCATAGATCCCAGTGCACTGAGCTCCCCCCAGCCCCATAGATGCTCTTCAGCCCCATAGATCCCACTCAGCCCCATAGATCCCAGTGCACTGAGCTCCACCCAGCCCCATAGATTCCTCTCAGCCCCATAGATCCCCCCCAGCCCCATAGATCCCAGTGCACTGAGCTCCCTCCAGCCCCACAGATCCCCCCCAGCCCCATAGCTGTCCCATAGCCCCCCCCAGCCCCATAGCTGCCCCATAGCCCCCCCCATAGCCCCATAGCTGCCCCATAGCCCCCCCCCAGCCCCATAGCTGCCCCATAGCTCCCCCCCAGCCCCATAGCTGCCCCATAGCTCCCCCCATAGCCCCATAGCCCCCCCATAGCCCCCCCCCATCTCACCTCAGCGAGGGGGCGTGCACGGACCAGCCGAAGTCGGCGATTTTCAGCTCCCCCTTGAAGCCGAGCAGCAGGTTCTCGGGTTTGATGTCGCGGTGAATGACTTTGCGCTCGTGGCAGTAGAGCAGGGCGTCCGCCAGCTCCTCCATCAGCTTCGGGGGGGGGACCCCAAAAAAAAAAAAAGGGGGGGGGGGGGGGGGGTCAGGGCACCCCAAAACCCACCCCCGGACCCCTAAAACCTCATAAGTCCCCTCCGCGTCCCTTCATGGAGCAGGGGGAGGCAGCTCTTCAAGCACTTCCAGGGGGAAAAAGGGGGCTCAGGGCACCCCAAAAGGGAGGGGGGACCCCAAAATCCCTCCCAGGGCCCCCCCAAAATCCTTTAGGGCCCTTCAAAATCCTTTAGGGCCCCCCAAAATCCTTTAGGGCCCCCCTAAAATCTCACAAGTCCCCTCCGCGGCCCCTCATGGAGCAGGGGGAGGCAGCTCTTCAAGCACTTCCAGGGGGAAAAAGGGGGCTCATGGCAACCCAAAAGGGAGGCGGGACCCCAAAATCCCCCCCAGGGTCCCCCCAAAATCCTTTAGGGCCCCCCAAAATCCTTTAGGGCCCCCCTAAAATCTCATAAGTCCCCTCCGCGGCCCCTCGTGGAGCAGGGGGAGGCAGCTCTTCAAGCACTTCCAGGGGGAAAAAGGGGGCTCAGGGCACCCCAAAAGGGAGGGGGGACCCCAAAATCCCTCCCAGGGTCCCCCCAAAATCCTTTAGGGCCCTTCAAAATCCTTTAGGGCCCCCCAAAATCCTTTAGGGCCCCCCTAAAATCTCATAAGTCCCCTCCGCGGCCCCTCATGGAGCAGGGGGAGGCAGCGCTTCAAGCACTTCCAGGGGGAAAAAGGGGGCTCAGGGCACCCCAAAAGGGAGGGGGGACCCCAAAATCCCTCCCAGGGTCCCCCTCAAAGCCAGGGGTCCCCCTCAAATCCTTTAGGCCCCCCCCCAAAACCCCTGAAGTCCCCCCTGCATTGCACAGGGGGTGCTCCATTTGGGGGGTTCAGGAGTTTGGGGGTGCCTGTTTTGGGGTTTGGGGTCCCATTTTTTGGGGTGTACAGGGGGGTTTGGGGGTTCAGGGGGTCGGGACACCCCATTTTTGGGGTTCAGGGCTTCAGGATATTCCATTTTTAGGGGTTCAGGAGGTTTTGGGGTTTAGGCTGCCTATCATAGCGCTTCAAAGTGGGGGGGGCAAGGTGTTTGGGTGCCTGTTTTGGGGTTTGGGGTCCCGTTTTTTGGGGTGTACAGGGGGGTTTTGGGGTTCAGGGGGGCCAGGACACCCCATTTTTGGGGTTCAGGGGGCTCGGGCTGTTCCATTTGTGGGGTTGGGGGGATTTTGGGGTTCAGGGTGGTGACTATTGTGCATCAAGGGGGGGGCAGGGTGTTTGGGTGCCTGTTTTGGGGTCCGGGGTCCCATTTTTTGGGGTGTACAGGGGGGTTTTGGGGTTCGGGGGGGTCAGGACACCGTATTCTTGGGGTTCAGAGGAGCTTGGGCTGTTCCATTTTCGGGGTTCAGGGGATTTTGGGGTTCAGTGTGCTGACTACGTTGCATTGGGGTGGGGGGGCAGAGTATTTGGGTGCCTGTTTTGGGGTCCGGGGTCCCCTTTTTTGGGGTGTACAGGGGGGTTTTGGGGTTCAGGGGGGTCAGGACACCCCATTTTTGGGGTTCAGGGGGCTCGGGCTGTTCCATTTTTGGGGTTGGGGGGATTTTGGAGTTCAGGGTGGTGACTATTTGGCACCAAGGTGGGGGGGCAAGGTGTTTGGGTGCCTGTTCTGGGGTCCGGGGTCCCATTTTTTGGGGTGTACAGCGGGGTTTTGGGGTTCAGGGGGGGGTCAGGACACCCCATTTTTGGGGTTCAGGGCTTCAGGGTATTTCAATTTTAGGGGTTCAGGAGGTTTTGGGGTTCAGGGTGCCTATCGTTGCGCTTCATGGTGGGGGGGCAAGGTGTTTGGGTGCCTCTTTTGGGGTTTGGGGTCCCATTTATTGGGGCGTACAGGGGGGTTTTGGGGTTCAGGGGGGCCAGGACACCCCATTTTTGGGGTTCGGGGGCTTGGGCTGTTCCATTTTTGGGGTTTGGGAGTTTTTGGGGTTCAGTGTGCTGACTACGTTGCATTGGGGTGGGGGGGCAGAGTGTTTGGGTGCCTGTTTTGGGGTCCGGGGTCCCCTTTTTTGGGGTGTACAGGGGGGTTTTGGGGTTCAGGGGGGTCAGGACACCCCATTTTTGGGGTTCAGGGGGCTCGGGCTGTTCCATTTTTGGGGTTGGGGGGATTTTGGAGTTCAGGGTGGTGACTACTTGGCACCAAGGTTGGGGGGCAAGGTGTTTGGGTGCCTCTTTTGGGGTCCGGGGTCCCATTTTTTGGGGTGTACAGGGGGGTTTTGGGGTTCAGGGGAGTCAGGACACCCCATTTTTGGGGTTCAGAGGGGCTTGGGCTGTTCCATTTTCGGGGTTCGGGGGATTTGGGGGTTCAGTGTGCTGACTACGTTGCATTGGGGTGGGGGGGCAGAGTATTTGGGTGCCTGTTTAGGGGTGCGGGGTCCCGTTTTTTGGGGTGTACAGGGGGGTTTTGGGGTTCAGGGGGGTCAGGACACCCCATTTTTGGGGTTCAGAGGGGCTTGGGCTGTTCCATTTTTGGCGTTGGGGGAATTTGGGTTCAGGGTGGTGACTATTGTTCACCAAGGCGGGGGGGGGGCAGGGTGTTTGGGTACCTGTTTTGGGGTGCGGGGTCCCGTTTTTTGGGGTGTACAGGGGGGTTTTGGGGTTCAGGGGCTTTTGGGGGGCCCACCGTGGCGGTGCGGGGCGCGTCGAGGCGGCGGCAGCGCTGCAGCTCCTTGTAGAGCTCCCCCCGCGGCGCAAACTCGAGGATGAGGAAGACGCGGCGCCGGTCGTGGAAATAATTGTAGAGCCGGAGGATATTGGGGTGTCTGGGGGTGGGGGGGGGGGTACAGGGGTGAGACCCCCCCCCTTCTGGGACCCCCCCCCAGTATCCCCAGTATAACCCCAGTATCCCCAGTATCACCTACTGGGGTCCAGGACACCCCCACCACTGTCACCCAAGGGGTTACTGGGACCCCCCCCCATCGCTCCCAGTTCCTCCCAGTAACTCCCAGTGCCTCCCAGTGCCCCCCAACTCCCTCCCAGGGCCCCCCAACTCCCTCCCAGTGTCTCCCAGTGCCCCCCAACTCCCTCCCAGTGCCCCCAACTCCCTCCCAGTCCCTCCCAGTGCCCCCCAACTCCCTCCCAGTGCCCCCCAACTCCCTCCCAGTGCCTCCCAGTGCCCCCAACTCCCTCCCAGTGCCCCCCAACTCCCTCCCAGTGCCCCCTAACTCCCTCCCAGTGCCCCCCAACTCCCTCCCAGTGCCTCCCAACTCCCTCCCAGTGCCTCCCAGTGCCCCCCAACTCCCTCCCAGTGCCCCCCAACTCCCTCCCAGTGCCCCCCAACTCCCTCCCAGTGCCCCCCAACTCCCTCCCAGTGCCCCCAGTACCTCAGGTGGGCCTGGATCTCGATCTCGCGCCGCAGCTGGTGCTCCACGCCCTCCTTCTCCACTTGGCTCTTGAAGAGCACCTTGAGGGCCACGAGGAAGCGGGACCCCCGCTCCCGGGCCAGGTACACGTTCCCGAACTTCCCCTTGCCCAGCGGCCGCCCCACCTCGAAATCCTCCAGCGAGAACGAGCGCCTGGGGGGGGGGGGCACACGGGGGGGTACGACCCCCCCATTGTCACCTCTGGGGTCCTGGACCCCCCTCTTGTCACCCTTGGGGTCCTGGACACCCCCCTTGTCACCCCTGGGGTCTCCTGGACCCCCCCCTTGTCACCCCTGGGGTCTCCTGGACACCCCCCCTTGTCACTCTAATTCATCAGGACCCCCCTAAATGTGACTCAAAGGGGCTTGGAGACCCCCCCCTTGTCACATCTGGGGTCCTGGACCCCCCTCTTGTCACCCTTGGGGTCCTGGACACCCCCCCTTGTCACCCCTGGGGTCTCCTGGACACCCCCCTTGTCACCCCTGGGGTCTCCTGGACACCCCCCCTTGTCACTCTAATTCATCAGGACCCCCCCAAATGTGACTCAAAGGGGCTTGGAGACCCCCCCCCTTGTCACATCTGGGGTCCTGGTCCCCCCTCTTGTCACCCTTGGGGTCCTGGACACCCCCCTTGTCACCCCTGGGGTCTCCTGGACACCCCCCCTTGTCACTCTAATTCATCAGGACCCCCCCAAATGTGACTCAAAGGGGCTTGGAGACCCCCCCCTTGTCACCCCTGGGGTCCTGGACCCCCCCCTTGTCACCCCTGGGGTCTCCTGGACACCCCCCTTGTCAGCCCTGGGGTCTCCTGGACACCCCCCTTGTCACCCCTGGGGTCTCCTGGACACCCCCCTTGTCAGCCCTGGGGTCCTGGACCCCCCCTTGTCACCCCTGGGGTCTCCTGGACACCCCCCCTTGTCACTCTAATTCATCAGGACCCCCCCAAATGTGACTCAAAGGGGCTTGGAGACCCCCCCCCTTGTCACATCTGGGGTCCTGGTCCCCCCTCTTGTCACCCTTGGGGTCCTGGACACCCCCCTTGTCACCCCTGGGGTCTCCTGGACACCCCCCTTGTCACCCCTGGGGTCTCCTGGACACCCCCCCTTGTCACTCTAATTCATCAGGACCCCCCTAAATGTGACTCAAAGGGGCTTGGAGACCCCCCCCTTGTCACATCTGGGGTCCTGGACCCCCCTCTTGTCACCCTTGGGGTCCTGGACACCCCCCTTGTCACCCCTGGGGTCCTGGACCCCCCCCTTGTCACCCCTGGGGTCTCCTGGACACCCCCCCTTGTCACTCTAGGTCATCAGGACCCCCCCAAATGTGACTCAAAGGGGCTTGGGGACCCCCCCTTGTCACCCTAAGTCATCAAGACCCCCCCTTGTCACCCTTGGGGTCACCAGGACCCCCCCCCTTGTCACCCTTGGGGTCACCAGGACCCCCCCCCCCTTGTCACCCCCGAGCTCTGGGACCCCCCCTTGTCACTCTAAGTCATCAGGACCCCCCCAAATGTGACTCAAAGGGGCTTGGGGACCCCCCCTTGTCCCCAAAGTCCCCAAGACCTCCCCCCTTGTCCCCAAAGTCCCCAGGACCCCCCCTTTTTGCCCCCCCCCCCAAACTCACGGCTGCAGGGGGGGGGCGGGGGGGCCGCAGAGCTCCAGGGGGACCCGGCCTGTGCCTGGGGGGGGGGGGGGGAGGTAAAAAAAGGGGGGGGGGCAGCACCCCAAAACCACCCTGGGGGGGTCAGAACCCCCCTATTTGCCCCCCCAACCCCTATTTGCCCCCCTCCCATCCCATTTTTACCCCCTGACCCCACGTTTGGGACCCCCCCACCCCCTCTTAACCCCCCAGTTTACCCCCCCACCCCCTTTTTAACCCCCCATTTTGCCCCCCACCCCCTTTTTACCCCCCATTTTACCCCCCCACCCCCTTTTAACCCCCCCAATTCACCCCCCACCCCCTTTTTACCCCCCATTTTGCCCCCCACCCCCTTTTTACCCCCCCACCCCCTTTTTACCCCCCCATTTTGCCCCCCACCCCCTTTTTACCCCCCCCAATTTGCCCCCCCCCACCTGGCAGGTTCCCAGCTCTCCCACCCCCTTTTGGGGGGGTCTCGGAATTGGGGGGGTCCTTACGGTGTCCCGGGGGGGGCAGCGCCCCACACTGTGAGGGGAATGAGGAGGGGGGGGAGTCTCTATAGGTGTCTCTATAGGTGACCCCCCCCCCCCCAAAAAATACCCCCCCACCCCCCCAAGAAATAGTGGGGGGGGGAACCTCAAAGACCCCCCCCCCCCCCCAACACACCTTGGGGTCCACGTTCTCCTTCTGAGACATCCTGGGGGGGGGGAAAAAAGGGTTAAGGGGGGGCCCTATATCCCTCTATACGCCCCCAGACCCCCCCTATACCCCCCCAAACACCCCCTATATCCCTCCATACCCCCCCAGACCCCCCCTATATCCCCTCAGACCCCCCCTATATCCCTCTATACCCCCCCTCAGGCCCTCCCTATATCCCTCTACACCCCGCCAAACCCCCTCTATACCCCCTCAGACCCCCCTATATCCCTCCATACCCCCCCAAACCCCTCAATATCCCTCTATACCGCCCCCAAACCCCTCTATACCCCCTCAGGCCCCCCCTATATCCCTCTATACCCCCACAAACCCCTCTATATCCCTCTATATCCCCCTATACCCCCCCCAAACCCCTCTATACCCCCTCAGGCCCCCCCTATATCCCTCTATGCCCACCCCAAACCCCTCTATATCCCTCTATATCCCCCTATACCCCCCCCAAACCCCTCTATGCCCCCTCAGGCCCCCCCTATATCCCTCTATACCCCCCCCAAACCCCTCTATACCCCCTCAGGCCCCCCCTATATCCCTCTATACCCCCACAAACCCCTCTATATCCCTCTATATCCCCCTATACCCCCCACAAACCCCTCTATACCCCCTCAGGCCCCCCCTATATCCCTCTATACCCCCCCAAACCCCTCTATACCCCCTCAGGCCCCCCCTATATCCCTCTGTACCCCCCCAAACCCCTCTATATCCCCCTATACCCCCCCCAAACCCCTCTATACCCCCTCAGGCCCCCCCTATATCCCTCTATACCCCCCCAAACCCCTCTATACCCCCTCAGGCCCCCCCTATATCCCTCTATACCCCCACAAACCCCTCTATATCCCTCTATACCCCCCCCAAACCCCTCTATACCCCCTCAGGCCCCCCCTATATCCCTCTATACCCCCCCAAACCCCTCTATATCCCTCTATATCCCCCTATACCCCCCCCAAACCCCTCTATACCCCCTCAGACCCCCCTATATCCCTCTATACCCCCCCAAACCCCTCTATACCCCCTCAGACCCCCCTATATCCCTCTATACCCCCCCAAACCCCTCTATACCCCCTCAGGCCCCCCCTATATCCCTCTATACCCCCCTCTATACCCCCCTCACCTTCCCCTCAGGCCTCGCTCCTCTCTCTCCGCCCCTCCCCCCCGCTCCCCGCGCCCGCGTTTCAAACCTCGGCCCCGCCCCCCCGCCTCGCGCTCCCATTGGTTCCGCCCGCTGGCCACGCCCCCCGCGCTCTCGCGAGAACGGGAGCGGCCGTTTGGGAGGGGGCGTGGCCTCCGCGCCTTATGAGGAGGGGGCGTGACCCACGGGGCTGAGGGGGCGTGGCTTAATTTCCTTATATGGAAGGGGCGTGATGACGGCGCTGATTGGCTGCGGCGCGAAAGGGGCGTGGCCTGAGCTCCTTATATGGAGGGGGCGTGGCCTGGCGAGCGGCGCGGGGACCCGGATGCACCAGTATGAACCAATAGAGCAGCGCCTCGCACCAGTAGGCACCAGTATGGACCAGTAGGACACCAGTATGGACCAGTAGGACACCAGTCGGAGCCAGCAGAGCACCAGTAGGTGCCAGTATGGACCAGTAGGCACCAGTATGGACCAGTAGGACACCAGTTGGAGCCAGCAGAGCACCAGTTTGCACCAGTATGGACCAGTAGGCACCAGTATGGACCAGTAGGACACCAGTTGGAGCCAGCAGAGCACCAGTAGGCGCCAGTATGGACCAGTAGGCACCAGTATGGACCAGTAGGATGCCAGTAGGGACCATCAAGGCAACACCTTGCACCAGTTTGCACCAGTATGAACCAGTAGGACACCAGTTGGAGCCAGTAGAGCACCAGTTTGCACCAGTATGGACCAGTAGGGCACCAGTTGGAGCCAGCAGAGCACCAGTAGGCACCAGTATGGACCAGTAGGGCACCAGTTTCCACCAGTAAGGAGGGGAAAGGCTCCAGTAGGCACCAGTTTGTACCAGTTTGGAGGAGCAGAACACCAGTTTGCACCCGGATGAACCAGTAGGGCACCAGTATGCACCAGTTCGCACCAGTAGGGAGGAGACAGGCACCAGTAAGCACCAGTATAGCAAGACTAGGCACCAGTTTACACCAGTATGAACCAGTAGGACACCAGTAGGGAGGAGAAAGGCTCCAGTAGGCACCAGTTTACACCAGTACAGGGGAGAGAGGCCCCAGTAGGCACCAGTTTGCACCAGTACAGGGGAGAGAGGCACCAGTAGGCACCAGTTTGCACCAGTACAGGGGAGAGAGGCCCCAGTAGGCACCAGTGTGCACCAGTACAGGGGAGAGAGGCACCAGTAGGCACCAGTTTGCACCAGTACAGGGGAGAGAGGCACCAGTAGGCACCAGTGTGCACCAGTACAGGGGAGAGAGGCACCAGTAGGCACCAGTTTATACCAGTACAGGGGAGAGAGGCACCAGTAGGCACCAGTGTGCACCAGTACAGGGGAGAGAGGCACCAGTAGGCACCAGTTTGCACCAGTACAGGGGAGAGAGGCACCAGTAGGCACCAGTGTGCACCAGTACAGGGGAGAGAGGCACCAGTAGGCACCAGTTTATACCAGTACAGGGGAGAGAGGCACCAGTAGGCACCAGTGTGCACCAGTACAGGGGAGAGAGGCACCAGTAGGCACCAGTTTGCACCAGTACAGGGGAGAGAGGCACCAGTAGGCACCAGTTTACACCAGTACAGGGGAGAGAGACACCAGTAGGACACCAGTTTGCACCAGTACAGGTGAGGAAGGCCCCAGCAGGCACCAGTGTGCACCAGTAGGACACCAGTTTGCACCAGTACGGGTGAGGAAGGCCCCCAGTAAGCACCAGTTTACACCAGTAAGGAGCCGCAGGCCCCCCTCGCACACTCACCGCGCGCTCACGTGACCACGGAACCCCCATTCACAACTCGGGGGCCTCCACCACGTGACCCCACGGCCGCTCCATTCAACCCCCTCTAAGGGGCGTGGCCTAAACCACGTGACACTAGCCCTTCCCACGCCCCATTGATGCACATGAACCACGTGACACCCCCCTCCCCACGTGACCGGGCGGGCAGCTATCAGAGCGAGCCGGAAAGGGCGGGCGTTGCGTTTCCCGCCCTTTCCCTCAGTGACGTAATCACGCACTCATCACGCTCTCCTCATCACGTGCTGCCCGCCCGGAAGCGGCCAGGTCAGGATATACCTCACTGACGATAATGGCGTCTCCCTCCTTTGGGGGGGTCACCCCGCCCCACCCCTTTCGTTATCACAGCGACCCCCCCAAAAACCCCCTTCACATCACCCCCACAGCCCCCCCCACCTGCCCCCCCAAATCCCACCCCGCTCCCCCCCTCCGTTTCCCCTTCGCTCCCCTTTTTACCCCCCGTTATCTCTACCCAGCGTGCCCCGCGGCGCTCATTTGCATACGGCCGCCTCCCCGCCGCGCGCCACGCTACGCAGGGCGGGAAGGTTTTGCGCGCCAAAACCCGCGGAGGCGGGAAAGGTTTGCGCGCCAAAACCCGCGGAGGCGGGAAAGGTTTTCGCGCCAAAATCTTTATTGAGGGAATTTGGGGGAAAAACGAGGGAATTTGGGAAAAATCCAAGGAAATTGGAAGAAAAAAAAGGGAAAAGGGGGGGGGGGCGGGGGGGTCCTCAGAGGCCTTTTCGCTTCCAGCAGAGCAGGGAGACGATGAGGAGCAGCTCGGAGAGGGCGGGGGGGAGGCTGGGGAGAGAGGAGGGGGGGGTCAGCGCACCAGTATGGACCAGTATGGACCAGTATGGACCAGTTTAGACCAGTAGGCACCAGCTTAGATGAGCCGGGGGGGGAGAAAGGCGCCCGGAGGCACCAGTTTCCACCAGTAGGGCACCAGTACAAGGGAAACAGGCACCAGTTCCCACCAGTATGAAGGAGACAGGCACCAGTAGGCACCAGTTTCCACCAGTACGGAGGAGACCGGCACCAGTAGGCACCAGTTTGCACCAGTAGAGAGGAGAAAGCCCCCAGTTTCCACCAGTGTGAAGCAGTAGGGTGCCAGTAGGCACCAGTTTGCACCAGTATGAAGGAGACCAGCCCCAGTTTCCACCAGTATGAACCAGTAGGGCCCCAGTAGGCACCAGTTTCCACCAGTATGGAGGAGACCGGCACCAGTTTCCACCAGTGTGAACCAGTAGGCACCAGTAGGCACCAGTTTCCACCAGTAGGGAGGAGACCAGCCCCAGTAGGCACCAGTGGGAACCAGTAGGGCACCAGTAGGCACCAGTTTCCACCAGTATGAAGGAGACCGGCACCAGCAGGCACCAGTTTCCACCAGTACGGAGGAGACAGGCACCAGTAGGCACCAGTTTCCACCAGTATGAAGGAGACCGGCACCAGTAGGCACCAGTTTCCACCAGTACGGAGGAGACAGGCACCAGTAGGCACCAGTTTCCACCAGTATGAAGGAGACCGGCACCAGTTTCCACCAGTGTGAACCAGTAGGGCCCCAGTAGGCACCAGTTTCCACCAGTACAGGGTAGAAAGGCACCAGTTTCCACCAGTTGGCAGGAGGAGAAAGGCTCCGGTTCCCCCCCAGCTCCCCCCAGGACGGGAGAAGAGGGGTCCCAGTGCCTCCCAGTCCCCTCCCAGTCCCCTCCCAGTCCCTCCCAGTGCCTCCCAGTCCCCTCCCAGTCCCCTCCCAGTGCCTCCCAGTCCCTCCCAGTCCCTCCCAGTCCTCCCAGTGGGTCACCTGCAGAGCCCCAGTTGCCAGCAGAAGGCGGGGAGCCCCCAGGCCTCGCTCCAGCCCAGGCTCAGGGTCAGCGCGGCCCCCGCGTGCGACACCAGCGCTGGGGGGGGGGGGGGGGTCAAGGGCACAACGAGGGGGGGGGGAACCCCGAGAGACCCCCCCGGGACACCCCCAGAACCCCCTGAACCCACAGACCCCCCCTAAAAAAATAGGGACCCCCCCAGTTTAGAGCCCCCCCCCCATTTTAGGGACCCCCCCAGGACCCCCTGAACCCACAGACCTCCCCCTAAAAAAATAGGGACCCCCCCAGTTTAGAGCCCCCCCCCATTTTAGGGACCCCCCCAGGACCCCCTGAACCCACAGACCTCCCCCTAAAAAAATAGGGACCCCCCCAGTTTAGAGCCCCCCCCCCATTTTAGGGACCCCCCATTTCACTCCCCCCCCATTTTACCCCCCCCATCCAACCCCCCCCTTTTTATCCCCCCCCCCCACTTTAGAGCCCCCCCCCCATTTTAGGGACCCCCCATTTCACTCCCCCCCCATTTTACCCCCCTCAATCCAACCCCCCCACTTTATCCCCCCCCATTTTAGCCCCCCCCAATTTTAGGGACCCCATTTCAAACCCCCTCACTTTAGAGCCCCCCCTTTTAGGCCCCCCCCATATCACTCCCCCCCCATTTTACCCCCCCCAATTCAACCCCCTCCACTTTACCCCCCCCATTTTAGCCCCCGCCCCTCATTTTAGGATCCCCCACCCCCCAATTTTAGGGGACCCCCCCCCCAAAGGATACAGAGCAGCCCCTGCCCCACGTGGAACATGGAGACCCCCCCGAAGAAGCCGACCAGCTCGACCCCCAGCAGCCCCAGGGCCCCCCCCAGCGCGCCCCACAACCTGGGGGGGGAGAGAGAAAGGGTGTGGGGGGGTCACTTATGGGGCAGAGAGACCCCCCCCCAAGGTGGGGGTTGGGGTGGGGGGACGGGGGGGGCACTCACAGCCGCTCAGTGTGGGCGAACTCCTCGGGGGTGAACTCGGGGGGCAGCGACGCTCGGACGTGGGGGGCCTGGGAAAACACGCGTGGGCATGAATGGGGGCGTGGGAACACGCATGTGAGCATGAATGGAGGCGTGGCAACACGCGTGTGAGCATGAATGGAGGCGTGGGAATACACGTGAGCATGAATGGAGGCGTGGGAACAAGTGTGGGTGTGAATGGAGGCGTGGGAAAACGCGTCTGAGGGTGAATGGAGGTGTGGGAACGTGTGTGTGTGTGAATGGAGGCGTGGGAACAGGCACGGGAATGAATGGAGGCGTGGGAACACACGCGGGCATGAATGGAGGCGTGGGAACACATGCGGGCATGAATGGAGGCGTGGGAACATGCATCTAAGGGTGAATGGAGGCATGGGAACATGTGTGTGGGCATGAATGGAGACGTGGGAACAGGCGTGAGCATGAATGGGGTCGTGGGAAAACACACATGAGCATGAATGGGGTTGTGGAAACACATTTGGGCATGAATGGAAGCGTGGGAACAGGTGTGGGTGTGAATGGAGGCATGGGAAAACACGCGTGAGCATGAATGGGGTTGTGGGAACACACGTGGGCATGAATGGAGGCGTGGGAACATGCATCTGAGAGTGAATGGAGGCGTAGGAACATGTGTCGGGGTATGAATGGAGGCGTGGGAACAGGTGTGAGCATGAATGGAGGCATGGGAACACGTGTGTGGTTGTGAATGGAAGCGTGGGAACAGGTGTGGGTGTGAATGGAAGCGTGGGAACACGTGTGGGCATGAACGGGGTCGTGCGAACACATGTGGGCATGAATGGAGGCGTGGGAACAGGTGTGGGCATCAATGGAGGCGTGGGAACACACGTGGGCATGAATGGAGGCGTGGGAACACGCGTGTGGGCATGAATGGAGGCGTGGGAACAGGTGTGGGCATGAACGGAGGCATGGGAACATGCATCTAAGGGTGAATGGAGGCGTGGGAACATGTGTGTAGGTATGAATGGAAACATGGGAACATGTGTGGGTGTGAACGGAGGCGTGAGAACAGGTGTGGGTGTGAATGGAGGCATGGGAACATGCGTCTGAGGGTGAATGGAAGCGTAGGAACATGTGTGTAGGTATGAATGCAGATGTGGGAACAGGCGTGAGCATGAATGGAGGTGAGGGAACACGTGTGTGGGCGTGAATGGAGGCGTGGGAACAGGTGTGGGCATGAATGGAAACGTGGGAACACGTGTGTGGGCATGAATGAAGGTGTGGGAACACATGTTTGGGTATGAATGGAAATGTGGGAACACACACATGACTGTGAATAAAGGCGTGTGGATGCATGGACATGAATGGAGGCATGGGAATACACATGTGGGCATGAATGGAGGCGTGGGAGCACGCGTGTGAGTGTAAATAAAGGCGTGTGGACGCATGGGAATGAATGGAAGTGTGGGAACACGTGTGGGCATGAATGGAGGCGTGAGAACATGCATGTGGGGATGAATGAAGGTCTGGGAACACAAGTGGGCGTGAATGGAGACGTGGGAACACACGTGTGGACATGAATGGAGGCGTGGGAACACGCGTGGGCACGACTGGAGGCCTGTGGACGTGTGTGGCCAGGGCTGAACACGCCTAAACACGCGTGTGATCAGGCACAGAGGGGACGCGGACCCCAGGAAACCCCCATGTAGGGGGGGAAGGGAGGCAGGTGGAGGGGTGGGGGTGGGAGGAGGGGGGAGAACACGCGTGAACACACGTGTGGTGGCGTGTTCCTCACCGTGGCCAGCGCCGCCTGCAGCAGCAGCACCAGATGCGCCGTCAGCACCAGGAACCGCGCGGGGATCAGGGCGGAGGGGGGGGCATCGCCTTTTTTGGGGGGGGGACACAGAGAAAAAAGGGGGTGTGGGGGGATGGGGGCTGTGAGGGGGGGTCCCTGACCCCCCCACCCCGCCCCTCCCCCACTCAGAGACACCACCAACCAGCCCCTCCCCCACTCTGACCCCCCCCCCCAATCCTGAGAGGCCCAAATCTACCCCTCCCCCACCCAAAGACCCCCCCAAAAAGACAACCTAGCCCCTCCCCCACCCTAGGAGACCCCTCCCCACACCTCGACCCCCTCAATCTCCCTCAAATCCCTCCTCCCCCCCCCCGAGAGGCCCAAACCTACCCCTCCCCCCACCAAGGACCCCCCCAAAAGACACCTCGCCCCTCCCCCACCCTAGGAGACCCCCCACACACACCTCGACCCCCTCAAATCCTCCTCCCCCCCCCCCGAGAGGCCCAAGGACCCCCCCAAAAAGACACCCCGCCCCTCCCCCACCCTAGGAGACCCCCCCCCGTGCCCCTCCCCGACCTCGACCCCCTCAAATCCTCCTCCCCCTCCCGAGAGGCCCAAACCTACCCCTCCACCCACCAAGGACCCCCCCAAAAAGACAACCTAGCCCCTCCCCCACCCTAGAGACCCTCCCCACACCTCGACCCCCTCAATCTCCCTCAAATCCCTCCTCCCCCCCCCGAGAGGCCCAAACCTACCCCTCCCCCACCAAGGACCCCCCCAAAAAGACACCTCGCCCCTCCCCCACCCTAGGAGACCCCCACACACACCTCGACCCCCTCAAATCCTCCTCCCCCCCCCCCGAGAGGCCCAAGGACCCCCCCAAAAAGACACCCCGCCCCTCCCCCACCCTAGGAGACCCCCCCCCGTGCCCCTCCCGACCTCGACCCCCTCAAATCCTCCTCCCCCTCCCCGAGAGGCCCAAACCTACCCTCCACCCACAAGGACCCCCAAAAAGACAACCTAGCCCCTCCCCCACCCTAGGAGACCCCCCCCAGTGCTCCTCCCCCCCCTCGACCCCCTCAATCCCCCTCAAATCCCTCCCCCCCCCCCAAAACTCCCTCCCAGGCTTCGCGCCAGCCGCTAGGCCTCACGTTGCCG
>NW_027207184.1:0-18000 GCF_032191515.1 Phaenicophaeus curvirostris
AAGTTAAGTAAAGGTAAGTTAAGGTAAGGTAAGTTAAGGTAAGTAAAGGAAAGTTAAGTCAACTTAAGTTAAGTTAAATAAGTTAAGTTAATGCAAGTTAAGTTAAGGTAAGTTAAGGTAAGTTAAGGAAGGTTAAGTTAAGTTAAGGTAAGTAAAGGAAAACTAAGGCAAGGCAAGGTAAGTTAACGTAAGGTTAGTTAAGGCAAGGTAAGTTAAGGTAAGTTAAGTGAAGGTAATTTAAGGTAAGTTAAGGCTAGGCAAAGTAAGTTAAGGTAAGTTAAGGCAATTTAAGTTATGTTAAGTTAAGGTAAGGTAAGTTATGTTATGTTATGTTATGTTATGTTATGTTATGTTATGTTATGTTATGTTATGTTATGTTATGTTATGTTATGTTATGACAAGGAAAGGTAAGTTAAGGTAAGGTTTGCAAAGGCAAGGTAAGTTAAGGTAACTTAAGTTTAGGTAAGGTAAGCTAAATTAAGTTAAGTAAGTTTAGATAAATTAAGTTAAATTAAGGTAAGTTAAGTTAAGCTTAGTAAAGACAATGTTACTCAAGGTAAGTTAAGGTAAGGTAAGTTTAGTTAAGTTAGGTTAAGGTAACATAAGTCAAGGAAAGTTAAGTTAAGGTATATTAAGGAAAGTTAAGTTAAGGTAAGTTAATTTAATTTAAGGTAAGTTAAGGTAAGTTAAGTTATGGTAAATTAAGTTAAATTAATGTAAGTTAAGTGAAGTTAAGGTAAGTTAAGTTAGGTTAAGGTAAGAATTCAAGGTAAGTTAAGTAAAGGTAAGTTAAGGTAAGTTAAGTTAAGGTAAGGTAAGTTAAGGTAAGTAAAGGTAAGTTAAGTCAACTTAAGTTAAGTTAAATAAGTTAAGTTAAGGTAAGTTAAGGTAATTTAAGGTAAGGTAAGTTAAGGTAAGTTATAGTAAGTTAAGGTAAGTAAAGTTAAGTTAAGGTACTTTAAGGCAAGGCAAGGTAAGTTAAGGTAAGTTAAGATAATGTAAGTTAAGGTAGGTTAAGTTAAGGAAAGTTACGGAAAATTAAGGAAAGGCAAGGTAATTTAAGGTAAGTTAAGGCAAGGTAAGGTAATTTAAGGTAAGTTTAGTTAAGGCAAGGTAAGTTAAAGTTAAGGTAAGGTAAGTTAAGTAAAGGTAAGTTAAGTTACGTTAAGTTAATGTAAGTTAAGGTAAGTTATGTTAAGGTAATTTAAGTTAAGTTAAGGTAAGGTAAGAAAAGTTAAGTTAAGGTAAGGGAAGTTAAGTTAAGGGAAGTTAAGTTAAGGTAAGTTAAGGTAAGTAAATGCAAGGCAATGTAAATTAAGGTAAGGTAAGGTAAGTTAAGTTACCTTAAAGTAAGTCAACTTATGGTAAGTCAAGTTAAGTTAAGTTAAGTTAAGTTAAGTTAAGTTAGGGTAAATTAAGGTAAGTTAAGGTAAGATAAATTAAGGTAAGGTAAGTTAAGTTCTGTTAAGTAAAGGTAAGATAAGTTCAGTTAAGTTAAGATAAGGTAAGTTAAGTTAAGTTTAATTTAAGTTAAGGTAAGGTAAGTTAAGTTAAAGGTAAGGTAAGTTAAATTAAGGTAAGTTAAGTTCACTTAAGGTAAGTTAAGGTAAGGTAAGGTAAGTGAAGTGAAGTTAAGGTAAGTTAAGTTAAGTATAGTTAAGTCAAGTCAAGTTAAAGAAAGTTTTGGCAAGTTAAGGCAAGTTTAACCAAGGCAAGTTAAGGGAAGTTAAGGGAAGTTAAGGCAAGTTGACGCAGTTTGAGGAAGTTGAGGCAAGCTAAGTTAAGGCAAGTTAAGTTTAGTTAAGTTATGGCAAGTTTTGTTAAGGCAGGTTAAGTTAAGGCAAGTAAAGGCAAGTTAATTTAAGGCAAGTCAAGTTAAGTGAAGGCAAGTAAAGTTAAGGTAAGTTAAGTAAAGTTAAGGCACGTTAAGGCAAGTTAAGGCAAGTGAAGGCATGTTAAGGCAAGTTAAGGCAAATAAAGGTTGGTTAAGGCAAGGCAAGTTAAGGCAAGATAATGCAACTTAAGGCAAATTAAGGCAAGTTAAGTTAAGGTAAGGCATGTCAAGTTATGTTAAGTTAAGTTATATTAAGTTAAGGCATGTTAAGACAAGTTAAGTCAAGTTAAGGCAAGTTAAGTTAAGTTAAGTCAGGGCAAGTTATTTAAAGGTAAGATAAGTTTAATTAAGTGGTTATGTTAAGTTAATTTGAGCGTAAGGTAAGGTCAGGTAAGTTACGGTCAGGTAATGTAAGGTCAGGGTAAGGTCAGGTCAGGTCAGGGTTAGGTCAGGGTTAGGTCAGGTCAAGGTAAGGTAAGGTAAGTTCGGTTAAGGTAAGGTAATGATAAGGCAAGGCAAGGCAAGGCAAGGCAAGGCAAAGCAAGGCAAGGTAAGGTAAGGTAAGGTAAGGTAAGGTAAGGTAAGGTAAGGTAAGGTAAGGTAAGGTGAGGTAAGGTAAGGTAAGGTAAGGCAAGGCAAGGCAAGGTAAGGTAAGGTAAGGTAAGGTAAGGTAAGTTAAGGTAAGGCAAGGTAAGGCAAGGTAAGGCAAGGCAAGGTAAGGCAAGGTAAGGTAAGGTAAGGTAAGGCGAGGCAAGGGAAGGCAAGTCAAGGTAAAGCAATGCAAGACAAGTTTAATCATGATAAGTAAAGTTAAGACAAGTTAAGTCAAGTTGCAGCAAGTAAAGTCAAGTTATGCCAAGTTATGTCAAGTAAAAAAAAGTTAAGTTAAGTAAAGGTAGGTCAAGTTAAGTCAAGTTATGTCAAGCTAAGTCTAATTAAGTCAAGGCAAGTCAAGGTAAGTCAAGGCAAGACAAATTAAGTAAAGTTAAGTCAAGTTAATTAAAGTTAAGGCAAGGTAAGCCAAGTTATGTAAAGTAAAGGCAAGTTAAATTAAGGCAAGTCAAGTTAAGGCAAGTTAAGTTAAGTTAACACAATATAAGTTAAGTTAAGGCAAGCTTAGCCAAGTTATGTAAAGTAAAGGCAAGTTAAATTAAGGCAAGTCAAGTTAAGGCAAGTTAAGTTAAGTTAACACAATATAAGTTAAGTTAAGGCAAGTTCAGTTAAGTCAAGTTAAGTTTAGCTAAGTTAAGGAGAGTTAATTTAAGGTAAGTTAAGTTAAGTGAGGTTAAGTTAACTTAAGGTAAGTTAACGTAACGATAAGATAAGATTACGTAAGGTGAGGTAAGGTAATGTAATGTAACGTAACGTAATGCAAGCTAAGGTCAGGTAAGGTAAAGTCAGGGTAAGGTGCAGAGGGAGGTGAGATGCTGTCTCCCTCTCAAGGTCAGAATAAGGTTAGTTCAGGTCAGGTCAGGTTAGGGTAAGGTCAGGTCAGGTCAGGGTAAGGTCAGGTCTGGGTAACGTAAGGTAAGGTAAGGTAAGGTAAATTTAGGTAAGGTAAGGTCAGGGTAAGGTCAAAGAAAGATAAGGTAAGGTAAGGTAAAGTCAAGGTTAGGTCAAGGTTAGGATAAAGAAAGGTCAGGTAAGGTAAGGTCAGGGAAAGTTCAGGTTAGGTCAGGTCAGGGTAATTTCAGATCAGATTAGGTCAGGGTATAATCAGGTCATGGTAAGGTAAGGTAAAGTAATGTAATGACATTACACTTTCCTTTCCTTTCCTTTCCTTTCCTTTCCTTTCCTTTCCTTTCCTTTCCTTTCCTTTCCTTTCCTTTCCTTTCCCCTTTCCTTTCCTTTCCTTTCCTTTCCTTTCCTCTTTCCTTTCCTCTTTCCTTTCCCCTTTCCTTTCCTTTCCTTTCCTTTCCTTTCCTTTCCTTTCCTTTCCTTTCCTTTCCTTTCCTTTCCTCTTTCCTTTCCTTTCCTCTTTCCTTTCCTTTCCTCTTTCCTTTCCTTTCCTCTTTCCTTTCCTTTCCTCTTTCCTTTCCTTTCCTTTCCTCTTTCCTTTCCTTTCCTCTTTCCTTTCCTTTCCTCTTTCCTTTCCTTTCCTCTTTCCTTTCCTTTCCTCTTTCCTTTCCTTTCCTCTTTCCTTTCCTTTCCTCTTTCCTTTCCTTTCCTCTTTCCTTTCCTTTCCTCTTTCCTTTCCTTTCCTTTCCTTTCCTGTCCTGTCCTGTCCTGTCCTGTCCTGTCCTTTCCTGTCCTGTCCTGTCCTGTCCTGTCCTGACCTTGCCCTGACCTTGCCCTGACCTTGCCCTGACCTTGCCCTAACCTTACCCTAACCTTACCCTAACCTTATCCTAACCTTACTTTACATGATCTTACCGTACCTTACCCTAACCTTACCCTAACCTTATCCTAACCTTATTTTACATGATCTTACCGTACCTTACCCTAACCTTACCCTAACCTTACCCTAACCTTACTTTACATGACCTTACCGTACCTTACCCTAACCTTACCCTAACCTTACCCTAACCTTACTTTACATGACCTTACCGTACCTTACCTTACCTTAGGTTACATTACACTTATCTTACCCTTACCTTACCTTATCTTATCTTACTTTTCCTTACCTTACCTTACCTGACCTGACCTGACCTGACTGACCTTACCCTGACCTTACCCTAACCTTACTTTGCATGACCTTACTGTACCTTACCTTACCTTAGGTTACCTTACATTACACTTATCTTACCCTTACCTTACCTTACCTTACCTTACCTTATCTTACCTGACCTGACCTGACCTTACCGTAACCTTACTTTGCATGATCTTACCATACCTTACCTTACCTTAAGTTACCTTACATTACACTTATCTTACCCTTACTTTACCTTACCTTACCTTACCTTGACCTGACCTTATCCTGACCTGACCTGACCTTACTCTGACCTGACCGAACCTGAAGTTTCCCTGACCTTACCTGACCTTACATTACCCTGAACTTGACCTGAACTTTCATTCCCCTGACCTTACCTTTCCTGACCTTACCTACCCTGAACTTAAATTACCCTGACCTTGGATTGAAATTGACCTTGACCTGACCTGACCCGACCTGACCATGCCCGAACCTCACCTCACCTGACCTGACTTGAACTTACCCTGACATACATTACTGGACCTCACCTATCCTGACCTTATCTTACACTGACCATTGCCTGACCATGAGCTTGACCTGACCTTGACTTCATCTTGACCTTGACCTTGACTTGCCTTGATTTGCCTTGCCTTAACTTGCGTTAACTTTCTTTAACTTGCCTTAACTGGCCTTAACTTGTCTTTACTTCCCTTGAACTAACTTGACTTAACTTGACTTGACATAACTTGACTTAACTTGACATAAGTTGCCTTACCTTAAGTAGCCTTAAATTGCCTTTAGTTGCCTTAACTTGCCTTAACTAAACTTAACTTAACTTGCCTTAACTTGCCTTTACTTGCCTTAACCTGTTTTAACCTAACTTAACTTAACTTGTCTTAAGTTAAATTACCTTAACTTGTCTTAACTTTACTTAACTTGCCTTAACTTAATTTGCCTTAACTTAACTTAACTTGCCTTAACTGAACTTCACTTGCTTTAACTTCAAATAACTTTGCTTAACTTGACTTAACTTGACCAAACTTGCCTTCACTTGACTTGCCTTGCCTTAACCTAACATAACTTAACTTGTCATAACTTAACTTAACTTGCCTTAACTTAAATTTGCCTTAACTTAACATGACTTAACTTGACTTAACTTGCCTTCACTTGCCTTAATGGAACTTGCTTTAACTTGCATTAACTTAAATTGCCTTTACCCACCTTAACTACCTTAACTTGTTTTAACTTAACTTTCCTTGACTTAACTTAACTTGCCTTTACTTAACTTGCCTTAACTTGCCTTAACTTGCCATAACTTGCCTTAACTTAACTTTACTTACCTTAACTTGCCTTAACTTGACTTGCCTTAACTTAATTTGCCTTAGCTTTCCTTAACTTAACTTGCCTTTACCTGCCTTAACTACCTTAACTTGCCTTAACTTGCCTTTGCTTGCTTTAACTTGCCTTAAGTTAACTTGCCATGCCATAACTTACCTTAATTAACTTAACTTAAACTACCTTAACTTTTCTTACCTTATCTTAATTTACCTTACTTTAACTTAACTTACCTTAACTTACCTTGCCCTAACTAAACTTACCTTACCTTAACTTACCTTGCCTTGCCTTAATTTACCTTACCTTCACTTACCTTACCTTAACTTAACTTCACTTACCTTAATTTAACTTACCTTAAATTTCCTTAACTTAATTTACCTTACCTTAACTAAACTTAACTTAACTTACCTTACCTTACCTTAACTTACCTTGCCTTAACTAAACTTACCTTAATTTACCTTACCTTGACCTAACTTACTTAGACTTACCTTACCTTAACTTAACTTACCTTAACTTCACTTACCTCAACTTAAGTAAACTTAACTTAACTAACCTTACCTTAACTTTACTTACCTTAACTAAATTTATCTTACCCTTACTAACATTAACTTCTCTTACCTTAACTTACCTAAACTTACCTTAACATAACTTACCTTAACTTAACTTAATTTAACTTAACTTAACTTACTTTACCTTAACTTAACTTATCTTACCTTAACTTCTCTTACCTTAAATTACCTTAACTTATCTTACCTTACCTTGCCTTAACTTAACTTAACTTACCTTTACTTAACTTAAACTAACTCACCTTAATTTACCTTATCTTAAGTTACCTTAACTTACCTTGCCTTAACTTACCTGAACTTAACTTAACTTACCTTTCCTTAACTTCTCTTACCTTAACTTTACTTAACTTACCTTAACTTAACTTACCTTACCTTTACTTAACTTACCTTAACTTACGTTAACTTAACTTACCTTCACTTACCTTGTCTTACCTTACCTTACCTTACCTTACCTTACCTTACCTTAACTTAACTTAACTTAACATAACTTAATATAACTTAACTAACCTTTCCTTAACTTAACTTAATTAACGTTAACTAATCTTAACTTACCTTAGTTTTACTTAACTTAACTTACCTTAACTTATCTTGCCTTAACTAAACATACCTTAACTTACCTTGCCTTCCCTTAACTTACCTTGCCTTAACAAAATTTACCATAACTTACCTTACCTTACATAACTTAACTTACCTTAACTTGCCTTACCTTAACTTCTCTTACCTTACATTAACTTAACTTACCTTCACTTACCTTACCTTACCTTACCTTACCTTACCTTACCTTACCATAACTTAACATAACTTATCTTACCTTTCCTTAACTTAACTTAATTAACGTTAACTAATATTAACTTACCTTAGTTTTACTTACCGTAACTTAACTTACCTTAACTTATCTTGCCTTAACAAAACATACCTTAACTTACCTTGACTTCCCTTAACTTTCCTTAACTTCCCTTAACTTACATTGCCTTAACTAAATTTACCTTAACTTACCTTAATTTTACTCACCTTACCTTACATAACTTAACTTACCTTAACTTACCTTACCTTAACTTCTCTTACCTTAACTTAACTTGACACCTGACCTTGACCCTTGACTTCTGACCCTTGACCCATGATCCCTGACCCCTGACACATGATCTCTGAACCCTGACCCTGACCCCTGACCCCTGACCTCTGAACCCTGACCTCTGACCCGCTGACCCATGAACCTTTACCCCGACCTCTGACACTTGACTCTGACACCTGACCCCTGACCCTGACCCCTTACCCATGACTCCCGACCCCGACCCATGACCTCTGACCTCTGAACCCTTACCCTGACCTCTGACCCCTGACCCCCACCCTGACCCTGACCCCTAAACCCTGAACATCACTCTGACCCATGACCCCTGACCCTGACCCCTTACCCATGACACCCAACCCCTGACCCCTGACCCTGACCCTTACCCCCTGACCTCTGACCTCTGATCCTGAGCTCTGACCCCTGACCTCTGACCTCTGACCCGTGACCCATGACTCCTGACCCCTGACCTCCGACCCCTGAAACCTGAACTCTGACTCCTGACCTCTGAACCCTGATACCTAACCTCTGACCCCTGACCCATGACACCTGACCCCTGAACTCTGACCCTTGAATCTGACCCCTTACCCTGACCTCTGACCACTCAACCCTTACCCTGACCTCTGAACCCTGACCTATGACCCATGACCTATGACCTCTGATCCCTGACCCCTGACCTCTAACCCTGACCCAGACCCTGACCCATGACCCCGACCCCTGACCTCTGACCCCTGGCCCTGACCCCTGACCTCTGACCCCGATCCATGACCCCTGACCTCTGACCCTCGACTCTGAACCCTGACCTCTGACCATGACCCCTTACAGATGACCCCCGCCCCCTGACCCCTGACCTCTGAACCCTTACCCTGACCTCTGACCTCTGAACCCTTACCCTGACCTCTGACCCCTGACCCCTCACCCTGACCCCGACCCTGACCCCTAACCCCTGAACATCACCCTGACCCCTGACCCTGACCCTGACCCCTTACCCCTGACCCCCAACTCCTGACCCCTGACCCTGACCCTTACCCGCTGACCTCTGACCCCTGATCTCTAACCTCCTACCCTGACCCCTCACCCTGACCCAAGATCCCCGACCCCTGACCTCTGACCCCTGGCCCTGACCCCTGACCTCTGACCCTTGACCCATGACCAACGACCCCTGACCCCTGACCTCTGACATCTGACCCCAGACACCTGACCTCTGACCCCTGGCCCTGACCCCTGACCTCTGACCCCTGACACATGACCAATGACCCCTGACCCCTGACCCCTTGCCCTGACCCCTGACCTCTGACATCCGACCCCTGACACCTGACCTCTGACCCCTGACCCATGACCGCTGAACTCTGACCCTTGACTCTGACCCCTTACCCATGACCCCCAACCCCTGACCCCTGACCCTGACCCTTACTCCCTGACCTATGACCCCTGACCTATGACCTCTGACCCCTGACCTCTGACCTCTAACCCTGACCCCTGACCTCCGACCCATGACCCGACCCCTGACCTCTGACCCCTGGCCCTGACCCCTGACCTCTGACATCCGACCCCTGACACCTGAGCTCTGACCCCTGACCCTGACCTGTGACCCTGATCCCTGATCCCCGATCCCTGACCCCGACCTCTGAACCCTGACCTCTGACCCCTGACCCATGACCACTGACCCCTGACCTCTGACCCTTGACTCTGACCACTGACCCCTGACCCTGACACCTTACCCATGACCCCCGACCCCTGACCCCTGACATCTGACCTCTGAACCCTTACCCTGACCTCTGACCTCAAAACCCTTACCCTGACCCCTGACCCCTGACCCCTCACCCTGACCCCGACCCTGACCCCTAACCCCTGAACATCACCCTTACCCCTGACCCTGCCCCCTTACCCATGTCCACCAACCCCTGACCCTTGACCCTGACCCTTACCCCCTGACCCATGACCCCTGACCCCTGGCCCAGACCCCTGACCTCTGACCCCTGACCCATGACCCCTGACACCTGAACTCTGACCCCTGGCCCTGACCCCTCACCTCTGACCCCTGACCCCTGACCCCTGACCTCTGTCCTCCGACCCCTCACACCTGACCTCTGACCCATGACCCTGACCTCTAAACCCTGAACACTGACCCCCTGACCCCTGACCCCTGACCTCTGACCTCTAAACCCTGACCCCTGACCCCTGACCCATGACCCCTGACACTGACCTCTTACCCATAACCCCGACACCTGACCCCTGACCCCTGACCTCTGAACACTTACCCTGACCTCTGAACCATGACCTATGACCCACGACCCCTGACCTATGACCTCTGACACCGACCCCTGACCTCTGACCCATGACCCATGACCCCTGACCTCCGACCCCAGAAACCTGACCCCTGACCTCTGAACCCTGACCCCTAACCTCTGGCCCCTGACCCCTGACCTTTGACCCTTGAATCTGATCCCTGACCCCTGACACCTGACCTTTGACCTCTGAACCCTGACACCGACCTCTGACCCATGATCCCTGATCTCTGACCACTGACCCTGACGTCTAAACCCTGACACTTGACCCCTGACCCCTGACCTCTGACCCACGATCCCTGAGCTCTGACCCCTGACCCTGACCTCTGACCCCTGACACCTGACCTATGAACCGTGACCCCCTGACCTATGACCCATGACCCCTGACCTATGACATTTGACCCCTGACCTCTGACCCCTGACCTCTGACCTCTGAACACTGACCCCGACCTCTGACCTCTGAACCCTTACCCTGACCTCTGACCCCTGACCTCTGAACCCTTACCCTGACCTCTGACCTCTGACCTCTGAACCCTTACCCTGACCTCTGACCCCTGACCCCTCACCCTGACCCCGACCCTGACCCCTAACCCTTGAACATCACCCTGACCCATGACCCCTTACCCATGAGCCCCAACCCCTGACCCTTACCCCCTGACCCCTGACCCCTGACCTCTAACCCTGACCCCTGACCCTGACCCATGACCCTCGACCCCTGACCTCTGACCCCTGGCCCTGACCCCTGACCCCTGGCTCTTACCCCTGACCTCTGACCCCAGACCCCCTGACGCCTGACATATGACCTCTGAACCCTGACCCCTGACCCCTGACCCTTGACTCTGACCCCTTACCCATGACCCCAACCCCTGACCCCTGACCCTGACCCTTACTCCCTGACCTATGACCTCTGACCCCTTACCTCTGACCTCTGACCCCTGACCTCTAAACCCTGACCCCTAACCTCTGACCCCTGACCCATGACCCCTGACCCCTGATCTCTGACCCTTGAATCTGACCCCTGATGCCTGACACCTGATCTCTGACCTCTGAACCCTGACCCCGACATCTGAGCCATGATCCCTGACATCTGACACATTACCCTGACCTCTGAACCCTGAGACTTGACCTCTGACCCCTGACCCCTGACCTCTGACCCTGACCTCTGACCCCTGACCCTGACCTCTGACCTCTGACCCCTGACACCTGACCTCTGCACACTGACCTCTGAACCCTGACCTATGACCCATGACCCCTGACCTATGACCTCTGACCCCTGACCCCTGACCTCTAACCCTGACCCAGACCCTGACCCATGACCCCGACCCCTGACCTCTGACCCCTGGCCCTGACCCCTGACCTCTGACCCCGATCCATGACCCCTGACCTCTGACCCTCGACTCTGACCCCTGACCTCTGACCATGACCCCTTACCCATGACCCCGCCCCCTGACCCCTGACCTCTGAACCCTTACCCTGACCTCTGACCTCTGAACCCTTACCCTGACCTCTGACCCCTGACCCCTCACCCTGACCCCGACCCTGACCCCTAACCCCTGAACATCACCCTGACCCCTGACCCTGACCCCTTACCCCTGACCCCCAACTCCTGACCCCTGACCCTGACCCTTACCCGCTGACCTCTGACCCCTGATCTCTAACCTCCTACCCTGACCCCTGACCCTGAACCAAGATCCCCGACCCCTGACCTCTGACCCCTGGCCCTGACCCCTGACCTCTGACCCTTGACCCATGACCAATGACCCCTGACCTCTGACATCTGATGCCAGACACCTGACCTCTGACCCCTGGCCCTGACCCCTGACCTCTGACCCCTGACACATGACCAATGACCCCTGACCCCTGACCCCTTGCCCTGACCCCTGACCTCTGACATCCGACCCCTGACACCTGACCTCTGACCCCTGACCCATGACCCATGACCGCTGAACTCTGACCCTTGACTCTGACCCCTTACCCATGACCCCCAACCCCTGACCCCTGACACTGACCCTTACTCCCTGACCTATGACCCCTGACCTATGACCTCTGACCCCTGGCCTCTGACCTCTAACCCTGACCCCTGACCTCCGACCCATGACCCGACCCCTGACCTCTGACCCCTAACCTCTGACCTCTGACCCTTGACCCATGACCAATGACCCCTGACACCTGACCTCTGACATCTGACCCCGGACCCCTGACCTCTGACCCTGACCTATGACCCTGACCGCTGACCCCCTGACCCCCTGACCCCTGACCTCTGTACCCTGACCCTGAACCCGACCCTGACCCCTATTCCCCTGAACATCACCCTGACCCCTGACCCTGACACCTGACCTCTGACCCCTGACCCTGACCCTTACCCCCTGACCTCTGACCCCTGACACCTGATCTCTGACCCTGACTTCTTACCTCTAACTCTGACCCCTGACCCTGACCCATGACCCCTGGCCCTGACCCCTGACCTCTGACCCCTGACACATGACCCATGACCTATGACCCCTGACCCCTTGCCCTGACCCCTGACCTCTGACATCCGACCCCTGACACCTGACCTCTGACCCCTGACCCATGACCCCTGACCGCTGAAATCTGACACTTGACTCTGACCCTTTACCCATGACCCCCAACCCCTGACCCCTGACCCTGACCCCTACTCCCTGACCTATGACCCCTGACCTATAACCTCTGACCCTGAGCTCTGACGCCTGACCCTGACCTCTGACCCCTGACCTCTGACAGCTGAATCCTGACCTCTTACCTCTGACCCCTGACCCCTGACCTCTGACCCCTGACCCTGACCTCTGACCCTGACCTCTGACTCGTGACCCTGACCTCTGACCTCTGACCCCTGACCCCTGACCTATGACCTCTTACCCCTGACCCCTGACCTCTAACCCTGACCCAGACCCTGACCCATGACCCCGACCCCTGACCTCTGACCCCTGGCCCTGACCCCTGACCTCTGACCCCGATCCATGACCCCTGACCTCTGACCCTCGACTCTGACCGCTGACCTCTGACCATGACCCCTTACCCATGACCCCCGCCCCCTGACCCCTGACCTCTGAACCCTTACCCTGACCTCTGACCTCTGAACCCTTACCCTGACCTCTGACCCCTGACCCCTCACCCTGACCCCGACCCTGACCCCTAACCCCTGAACATCACCCTGACCCCTGACCCTGACCCTGACCCCTTACCCCTGACCCCCAACTCCTGACCCCTGACCCTGACCCTTACCCGCTGACCTCTGACCCCTGATCTCTAACCTCCTACCCTGACCCCTGACCCTGACCCAAGATCCCCGACCCCTGACCTCTGACCCCTGGCCCTGACCCCTGACCCATGACCCATGACCCATGACCAATGACCCCTGACCCCTGACCTCTGACATCTGACCCCAGACACCTGACCTCTGACCCCTGACCTCTGACCCCTGACACATGACCAATGACCCCTGACCCCTGACCTCTGACCCCTTGCCCTGACTCCTGACCTCTGGCATCCGACACCTGACACCTGACACCTGACCTCTGACCCCTGACCCATGACCGCTGAACTCTGACCCTTGACTCTGACCCCTTACCCATGACCCCCAACCCCTGACCCCTGACCCTTACTCCCTGACCTATGACCCCTGACCTATGACCTCTGACCCCTGACCTCTGACCTCTAACCCTGACCCCTGACCTCCGACCCATGACCCGACCCCTGACCTCTGACCCCTGGCCCTGACCCCTGACCTCTGACATCCGACCCCTGACACCTGAGCTCTGACCCCTGACCCTGACCTATGACCCTGACCCCCTGACCTCTGACCACTGACGCTGACCCTGACCCCTGACCTCTTACCACTGGCCCTGACCCCTGACCTCTGACCTCTGACCCCTTACCCTGACCACTGACCCCTGACCTCTGACACCCGACCCCTGACACGTGACCTCTGACCCCTGACCTCTGACCCATGACACCTGACACTGACCTCTGACTTCTGACCTCTTACCCCGACACCTGACCTCTGCACCCTGACCCTGACCTCTGACCTCTGAACCCTGACCTATGACCCATGACCCCTGACCTATGACCTCTGACCCCTGACCCCTGACCTATAACCCTGACCCAGACCCTGACCCATGACCCCGACCCCTGACCTCTGACCCCTGGCCCTGACCCCTGACCTCTGACCCTGATCCATGACCCCTGACCTCTGACCCTCGACTCTGACCCCTGACCTCTGACATCTGAACCCTGACCTCTGACCCCTGACCCATGACCCATGACCCCGAGCTCTGTCCTCCGACCCCTGACACCTGACCTCTGGCCCCTGACCCTGACCTATGACCATGATCCCTGACCCCTGACCCTTGACCTCTGAACCCTGACCTCTGACCCCTGACCCATGACCCCTGACCCCAGAACTCTGACCCTTGAATCTGACCCCAGACCCCTGACCTTGACCTCTTACCCATGACCCCGACCCCGACCTCTGACCTCTGACCCCTGAACTCTGACCCATGATCCCTGACCTCTGACCACTGACCCTGACCTCTAAACCCCCACACTTGACCTCTGACCCCTGACCCCTGACCTCTGACCCTGAGCTCTGACCCCTGACCTCTGAACCCTGACCTCTGAACCCTGACCCCATGACCTATGACCCCTGACTTATGACCCATGACCACTGACCCCTGGCCCAGACCCCTCACCTCTGACCTCCGACCCCCGACACCTGACCTCTGGCCTCTGACCCTGACCTATGACCCTGATCCCTGATCCCTGACCCCCTGACCCCTTACCTCTGACCCCTGACCCTGACCCCTGACCCCCGACCCCTGACCTCTTACCCCTGGCCCCGACCCCTGACCTCTGACCCCTGACCCCTGACCTCTGACCTCCGAACCCTGACACCTGACCTCTGACCCCTGACCTATTACCCTGACACCTGACGCCTTACCCCTGACCTCTGAACTCTGAACCCTGATCTCTGAACCCTGACCCATGACCCCTGACCGTGACCCCTGACCTCTGAACACTTACCCTGACCTCTGATCCCTCACCCTGACCTCTGATCCCTCACCCTGACCCCGACCCTGACCCCTAACACCTGAAAATCACCCTGACCCCTTATTCTGACCCCTGACCCTGTCCCCTGACCCCTGACCTCTGACCGCTGACCATGACCTCTGAACCCTGACTCCTGACCCTGACCCCTGACCTCTGACACTGTCCCCTGACCTCTGAGCTCTGACCCGGAGCTCTGACCCCTGACCTCTGACCCCTGACCCTGACCTCTGACCCTTGACTCTTACCCCTGACGCTGACCCATGACCCCTGACCCCTGACCCCTGACCCTGACCCCTTAACCAAGACCCCCGACCCATGACCTCTGACCTCTGAACCCTTACCCTGACCTCTGACCCCTGACCCCTCACCCTGACCGCGACCCTGACCCCTAACCCCTGAACATCACCCTGATCCCTGACCTCTGGCCCCTGACCTCTGAACCGTGACCTGTGACCCCTGACCCATGACCCCTGACCCCTGACGTCTTACCCTGACCTCTGACCTCTGACCCCTCACCCTGACCCCGACCCTGACCCCTAACCCCTGAACATCACCCTGATCCCTGACCTCTGGCCCCTGACCTCTGAACCGTGACCTGTGACCCCTGACCCATGACCCCTGACCCCTGACGTCTTACCATTAACTCTGACCCCTGACCCCTGAACCTGACCCCTTACCCATGACCCCTGACCCCTGATCTATTACCTCTGAACCATTACCCTGACCTCTGACCTCTGAACCCTTACCCTGACCCCTGACCCTTGAACCCTCACCCTGACCCCGACCCTGACCCCTAACACCTGAACATAACCCTGACCCCTGACCCCTGGCCCTGACCCCTGACCGTGAGCTCTGACCCCTGACACCTGACCTCTGACCGCTGAACCCTGACCCATGACCCCGACCTCTGAACTCTGACCCCTGACCTCTGACATCTGAACCCTGACCTCTGACCCCTGACCCATGACCCCGACTTCTGACTTCCGACCCCTGACACCTGACCTCTGGCCCCTGACCCTGACCTATGACCCTGATCCCTGACCCCCTGAATGCTGACCTCTGAACCCTGACCTCTGACCCCTGACCCATGACCCCTGACCCCTGACCCGTGACTCTGAACCCTGACCCCTGAACCTGACCCCTTACCCATGACCCCCGACCCTTGACCCCTGACCTCTGAACCCTTACCCTGACCTCTGACCTCTGACCTCTGAACCCTTACCCTGACCTCTGACCCCTGACCCCTCACCCTGACCCCGACCCTGACCCCTAACCCTTGAACATCACCCTGACCCATGACCCCTTACCCATGAGCCCCAACCCCTGACCCTTACCCCCTGACCCCTGACCCCTGACCTCTAACCCTGACCCCTGACCCTGACCCATGACCCTCGACCCCTGACCTCTGACCCCTGGCCCTGACCCCTGACCCCTGGCTCTTACCCCTGACCTCTGACCCCAGACCCCCTGACGCCTGACATATGACCTCTGAACCCTGACCCCTGACCCCTGACCCTTGACTCTGACCCCTTACCCATGACCCCAACCCCTGACCCCTGACCCTGACCCTTACTCCCTGACCTATGACCTCTGACCCCTTACCTCTGACCTCTGACCCCTGACCTCTAAACCCTGACCCCTAACCTCTGACCCCTGACCCATGACCCCTGACCCCTGATCTCTGACCCTTGAATCTGACCCCTGATGCCTGACACCTGATCTCTGACCTCTGAACCCTGACCCCGACATCTGAGCCATGATCCCTGACATCTGACACATTACCCTGACCTCTGAACCCTGAGACTTGACCTCTGACCCCTGACCCCTGACCTCTGACCCTGACCTCTGACCCCTGACCCTGACCTCTGACCTCTGACCCCTGACACCTGACCTCTGCACACTGACCTCTGAACCCTGACCTATGACCCATGACCCCTGACCTATGACCTCTGACCCCTGACCCCTGACCTCTAACCCTGACCCAGACCCTGACCCATGACCCCGACCCCTGACCTCTGACCCCTGGCCCTGACCCCTGACCTCTGACCCCGATCCATGACCCCTGACCTCTGACCCTCGACTCTGACCCCTGACCTCTGACCATGACCCCTTACCCATGACCCCGCCCCCTGACCCCTGACCTCTGAACCCTTACCCTGACCTCTGACCTCTGAACCCTTACCCTGACCTCTGACCCCTGACCCCTCACCCTGACCCCGACCCTGACCCCTAACCCCTGAACATCACCCTGACCCCTGACCCCTTACCCCTGACCCCCAACTCCTGACCCCTGACCCTGACCCTTACCCGCTGACCTCTGACCCCTGATCTCTAACCTCCTACCCTGACCCCTGACCCTGAACCAAGATCCCCGACCCCTGACCTCTGACCCCTGGCCCTGACCCCTGACCTCTGACCCTTGACCCATGACCAATGACCCCTGACCTCTGACATCTGATGCCAGACACCTGACCTCTGACCCCTGGCCCTGACCCCTGACCTCTGACCCCTGACACATGACCAATGACCCCTGACCCCTGACCCCTTGCCCTGACCCCTGACCTCTGACATCCGACCCCTGACACCTGACCTCTGACCCCTGACCCATGACCCATGACCGCTGAACTCTGACCCTTGACTCTGACCCCTTACCCATGACCCCCAACCCCTGACCCCTGACACTGACCCTTACTCCCTGACCTATGACCCCTGACCTATGACCTCTGACCCCTGGCCTCTGACCTCTAACCCTGACCCCTGACCTCCGACCCATGACCCGACCCCTGACCTCTGACCCCTAACCTCTGACCTCTGACCCTTGACCCATGACCAATGACCCCTGACACCTGACCTCTGACATCTGACCCCGGACCCCTGACCTCTGACCCTGACCTATGACCCTGACCGCTGACCCCCTGACCCCCTGACCCCTGACCTCTGTACCCTGACCCTGAACCCGACCCTGACCCCTATTCCCCTGAACATCACCCTGACCCCTGACCCTGACACCTGACCTCTGACCCCTGACCCTGACCCTTACCCCCTGACCTCTGACCCCTGACACCTGATCTCTGACCCTGACTTCTTACCTCTAACTCTGACCCCTGACCCTGACCCATGACCCCTGGCCCTGACCCCTGACCTCTGACCCCTGACACATGACCCATGACCTATGACCCCTGACCCCTTGCCCTGACCCCTGACCTCTGACATCC
>NW_027207185.1:0-18000 GCF_032191515.1 Phaenicophaeus curvirostris
AAAGTTAAGATAAGTTAAGTTATGGAAAGATAAGGTAAGTTAAGTTATGGAAAGTTAAGGTAAGTTAAGTTATGGAAAGTTAAGGTAAGTTAAATTATGGAAAGTTAAGGTAAGTTAAGTTATGGAAAGTTATGGAAAGTTATGGAAAGTTATGGAAAGTTAAGGTAAGTTAAGTTATGGAAAGTTATGGAAAGTTAAGTTATGGAAAGTTAAGGTAAATTAAGTTATGGAAAGTTAATTTATAGAAAATTAAGGTAAGTTAAGTTATGGAAAGTTGTGGAAAGTTTAGTTATGGAAAGTTAAGGTAAGTTAAGTTATGGAAATTTATGGAAAGTTATGGAAAGTTAAGGTAAGTTAAGTTATGGAAACTTATGGAAAGTTAAGGTAAGTTAAGTTATGGAAAGTTAAGGTAAGTTAAGTTATGGAAAGTTATGGAAATTTATGGAAAGTTAAGTTATGGAAAGTTAAGGTAAGTTAAGTTATGGAAGGTTAAGTTATGGAAAGTTAAGTTATGGAAAGTTAAGGTAAGTTAAGTTATGGAAAGTTAAGGTAAGTTAAGTTATGGAAAGGTATGGAAAGTTAAGTTATGGAAAGTTAAGGTAAGTTAAGTCATGGAAAGTTAAGGTAAGTTAAGTTATGGAAAGTTATGGAAAGTTAAGGTAAGTTAAGTTAAGTTATGGAAAGTTAATGTAAGTTAAGTTATAGAAAGTTAAGGTATGGTAAGTTATGGAAAGTTAAGGTAAGTTATGGTATGGAAAGTTAAGGTATGGTAAGTTATGGAAAGTTAAGGTAAGTTATGGTATGGAAAGTTAAGGTATGGTAAATTATGGAAAGTTATGGTATGGAAAGTTAAGGTATGGTAAGTTATGGTAAGTTATGGAAAGTTATGGTATGGAAAGTTAAGGTATGGTAAGTTATGGAAAGTTAAGGTAAGTTATGGTATGGAAAGTTAAGGTATGGTAAGTTATGGAAAGTTAAGGTAAGTTATGGTATGGAAAGTTAAGGTATGGTAAGTTATGGAAAGTTAAGTTAAGTTATGGTATGGAAAGTTAAGTTATGGTAAGTTATGGAAAGTTAAGTTAAGTTATGGTATAGAAAGTTAAGGTAAGTTAAGGTATGTTATGGTATGGAAAGTTAAGGTATGGTAAGTTATGGAAAGTTAAGGTAAGTTATGGTATGGAAAGTTAAGGTAAGTTATGGTATGGAAAGTTAAGGTAAGTTATGCTATGGAAAGTTAAGGTAAGTTAAGGTAAGTTATGGAAAGTTAAGGTAAGTTAGGGTATGGAAAGTTAAGGTAATTTAAGTTATGGAAAGTTAAGGTAAGTTAGGGTATGGTATGTTATGGAAAGTTAAGGAAAGTTATTGTATGGAAAGTTAAGGTAAGTTATGGTATGGAAAGTTAAGGTAAGTTAAGGTAAGGTATGGAAATTTAAGGTAAGTTAGGGTATGGAAAGTTATGGTAAGTTAAGTTATGGAAAGTTAAGCTAAGTTAGGGTATGGTAAGTTCTGGAAAGTTAAGGTATGGTAAGATAAGTTAAGGTAATTTAGGGTATGGTAAGTTATGGAAAGTTAGGGTATTGTCATGTAAGTTAAGGTAATTTAGGGTATGGTAAGTTATGGAAAGTTAAGGTATGGTAAGTTATGTAAAGTTCAGGTATGGTAAGGTAAGTTAAGGTAAGTAAGGGTATGGTAAGTTATGGAAAGTTAGGGTATGGTAAGGTAAGTTAAGGTAATTTAGGGTATGGTAAGTTATGGAAAGTTAAGGTATGGTAAGTTATGGAAAGTTAAGGTATGGTAAGGTAATTTAAGGTAAGTAAGGGTATGGTAAATTATGGAAAGTTAGGGTATGGTAAGTTATGGAAAGTTAAGGTATGGTAAGGTAAGTTAAGGTAAGTAAGGGTATGGTAAGTTATGGAAAGTTAATGTATGGTAAGGTATGGAAAGTTAAGGTAAGTTATGGTATGGAAAGTTAAGGTAAGTTAAGGTAAGTTATGGAAAGTTAAGGTAAGTTAAGTTATGGAAAGTTAAGGTAAGTTAGGGTATGGTAAGTTATGGAAAGTTAAGGTAAAAAAAGTTATGGAAATTTAAGATAAGTAAGGGTATGGTAAGTTATGGAAAGTTAAGGTAAGTTAGGGTATGGTAAGTTATGGAATGATAAGGTATGCTAAGTTATGGAAAGTTAAGGTAAGTTAGGGTATGGTAAGTTATGGAAAGTTAAGGTATGGTAAGTTATGGAAAGTTAAGGTAAGTTAGGGTATGGTAAGTTATGGAAAGTTAAGGTAAAAAAAGTTATGGAAATTTAAGATAAGTAAGGGTATGGTAAGTTATGGAAAGTTAAGGTAAGTTAGGGTATGGTAAGTTATGGAATGATAAGGTATGCTAAGTTATGGAAAGTTAAGGTAAGTTAGGGTATGGTAAGTTATGGAAAGTTAAGGTATGGTAAGTTATGGAAAGTTAAGGTAAGTTAGGGTATTGTAAGTTATGGAAAGTTAAGGTATGGTAAGTTATGGAAAGTTAAGGTAAGTTAGGGTATGGTAAGTTATGGAATGTTAAGGTATGGTAAGTTATGGAAAGTTAAGTTTAGTTATGGAAAGTTAAGGTATGGTAAGTTATGGAAAGTTAAGCTAAGTTAGGGTATGGTAAGTTATGGAAAGTTAAGGTATGGTAAGTTATGGAAAGTTAAGGTAAGTTAGGGTATGGTAAGTTATGGAAAGTTAAGGTAAGTTAGGTTATGGTAAGTTATGGAAAGTTAAGTTATGGTAAGTTATGGAAAGTTAAGTTAGGGTATGGTAAGTTATGGAAATTTAAGGTAAGTTATGGTATGGAAAGTTATGGAAAGTTAAGGTAAGTTAGGGTATGGTAAGTTATGGAGAGTTAAGGTAAGTTAATTTATGGAAAGTTAAGGTAATTTATGGTCTGGTAAGTAAATGGAAATTTAATGTAGGTTAGGGTATGGTAAGTTCTGGAAAGTTAAGGTATGGTAAGTTATGGAAAGTTAAGGTAAGTTAGGGTATGGTAAGTTATGGAATGTTAAGGTATGGTAAGTTATGGAAAGTTAAGGTTTGGTAAGTTATGGAAAGTTAAGGAAAGATAGGGTATGATAAGTTATGGAAAGTTAGGGTATGGTAAGTTATGTAAAGTTAAGGTATGGTAAGTTATGGAAAGTTAAAGTATGGTAAGTTATGGAAAGTTAAGGTAAGTTAGGGTATGGTAAGTTATGGAAAGTTTAGATATGGTAAGTTATGGAAAGTTAAGGTATGGTAAGTTATGGAAAGTTAAGGTAAGTTAGGGTATGGTAAGTTATGGAAAGTTAAGGTATGGTAAGTTATGGAAAGTTAAGGTAAGTTAGGGTATGGAAAGTTATGGAAAGATAAGGTATGGTAAGTTTTGGAAAGTTAAGGTAAGTTAGGGTATGGTAAGTTATGGAAAGTTAGGGTATGGTAAGGTAAGTTAAGGTAATTTAGGGTATGGTAAGTTATGGAAAGTTAAGGTATGGTAAGTTATGGAAAGTTAAGGTATGGTAAGGTAATTTAAGGTATGTAAGGGTACGGTAAATTATGGAGAGTTAGGGTATGTTAAGTTATGGAAAGTTAAGGTATGGTAAGGTAAGTTAAGGTAAGTAAGGGTATGGTAAGTTATGGAAAGTTAGGGTATGGTAAGGTAAGTTAAGGTAATTTAGGGTATGGTAAGTTTTGGAAAGTTAATGTATGGTAAGTTATGGAAAGTTAAGGTAAGTTATGGTATGGAAAGTTAAGGTAAGTTAAGGTAAGTTATGGAAAGTTAAGGTAAGTTAAGTTATGGAAAGTTAAGGTAAGTTAGGGTATGGTAAGTTATGGAAAGTTAAGGTAAAAAAAGTTATGGAAATTTAAGATAAGTTAGGGTATGGTAAGTTATGGAAAGTTAAGGTAAGTTAGGGTATGGTAAGTTATGGAATGATAAGGTATGGTAAGTTATGGAAAGTTAAGATAAGTTAGGGTATGGTAAGTTATGGAAAGTTAAGGTATGGTAAGTTATGGAAAGTTAAGGTAAGTTAGGGTATGGTAAGTTATGGAAAGTTAAGGAATGGTAAGTTATGGAAAGTTAAGGTAAGTTAGGGTATGGTAAGTTATGGAAAGTTAAGGTAAGTTAGGGTATGGTAAGTTATGGAATGTTAAGGTATGGTAAGTTATGGAAAGTTAAGTTTAGTTATGGAAAGTTAAGGTATGGTAAGTTATGGAAAGTTAAGGTAAGTTAGGGTATGGTAAGTTATGGAAAGTTAAGGTAAGTTAGGTTATGGTAAGTTATGGAAAGTTAAGTTATGGTAAGTTATGGAAAGTTAAGTTAGGGTATGGTAAGTTATGGAAATTTAAGGTAAGTTAGGGCATGGTAAGTTATGGAAAGATATGGAAAGTTAAGGTATGGTAAGTTATGGAAAGTTAAGGTATGGTAAGTTATGGAAAGTTAAGTTAATTTATGGAATGGTAAGTAAATGGAAAGTTAAGGTAAGTTAGGGTATGGTAAGTTCTGGAAAGTTAAGGTATGGTAAGTTATGGAAAGTTAAGGTAAGTTAGGGTATGGTAAGTTATGGAATGTTAAGGTATGGTAAGTTATGGAAAGTTATGGTTTGGTAAGTTATGGAAAGTTAAGGAAAGATAGGGTATGGTAAGTTATGGAAAGTTAGGGTATGGTAAGTTATGTAAAGTTAAGGTATGGTAAGTTATGGAAAGTTAAAGTATGGTAAGTTATGGAATGTTAAGATAAGTTAGGGTATGGTAAGTTATGGAAAGTTTAGATATGGTAAGTTATGGAAAGTTAAGGTAAGTTAAGTTATGGAAAGTTAAGGTAAGTTAGGGTATGGTAAGTTATGGAAAGTTAAGGTAAAAAAAGTTATGGAAAGTTAAGGTAAAAAAAGTTATGGAAAGTTAAGATAAGTTAGGGTATGGTAAGTTATGGAAAGTTAAGGTAAGTTAGGGTATGGTAAGTTATGGAATGATAAGGTATGCTAAGTTATGGAAAGTTAAGGTAAGTTAGGGTATGGTAAGTTATGGAAAGTTAAGGTATGGTAAGTTATGGAAAGTTAAGGTATGGTAAGTTATGGAAAGTTAAGTTAAGTTATGGTATAGAAAGTTAAGGTAAGTTAAGGTTTGTTATGGTATGGAAAGTTAAGGTAAGTTAAGGTAAGTTATGGTATGGAAAGTTAAGGTAAGTTATTGTATGGAAAGTTAAGGTAAGTTAAGGTAAGTTATGGTATGGAAAGTTAAGGTAAGTTATGGTATGGAAAGTTAAGGTAAGTTAAGGTAAGTTATGGAAAGTTAAGGTAAGTTAGGGTATGGAAAGTTAAGGTAAGTTAAGTTATGGAAAGTTAAGGTAAATTAAGTTATGGAAAGTTAAGGTAAGTTAGGGTATGGTATGTTATGGAAAGTTAAGGTATGGTAAGTTATGGAAAGTTAAGGAAAGTTATTGTATGGAAAGTTAAGGTAAGTTATGGTATGGAAAGTTAAGGTAAGTTACGGTAAGGTATGGAAAGTTAAGCTAAGTTAGGGTATGGTAAGTTCTGGAAAGTTAAGGTATGGTAAGATTAGTTAAGGTAATTTAGGGTATGGTAAGTTATGGAAAGTTAGGGTATTGTCATGTAAGTTAAGGTAATTTAGGGTATGGTAAGTTATGGAAAGTTAAGGTATGGTAAGTTATGTAAAGTTAAGGTATGGTAAGGTAAGTTAAGGTAAGTAAGGGTATGGTAAGTTATGGAAAGGTAGAGTATGGTAAGGTAAGTTAAGGTAAGTAAGGGTATGGTAAGTTATGGAAAGTTAATGTATGGTAAGTTATGGAAAGTTAAGGTAAGTTATGGTATGGAAAGTTAAGGTAAGTTAAGGTAAGTTATGGAAAGTTAAGGTAAGTTAAGTTATGGAAAGTTAAGGTAAGTTAGGGTATGGTAAGTTATGGAAAGTTAAGGTAAAAAAAGTTATGGAAATTTAAGATAAGTTAGGGTATGGTAAGTTATGGAAAGTTAAGGTATGGTAAGTTATGGAAAGTTAAGGTAAGTTAGGGTATGGTAAGTTATGGAAATTTAAGGTAAGTTAGGGTATGGTAGGTCATTGAAAGTTATGGTATGGTAAGTTATGGAAAGTTAAGGTAAGTTATTTTATGGTAAGTTATGGAAAGTTAAGGGAAGTTAGGTTATGGTAAGTTATGGAAAGTTAAGGTATGGTAAGTTATGGAAAGTTAAGGTAAGTTAGGGTATGGTAAGTTATGGAAAGTTAAGGTAAGTTAGTGTATGGTAAGTTATGAAAAGTTAAGGTATGGTAAGTTATGGAAATTAAGTTAAGTTAGCGTATGGTAAGTTATGGAAAGTTAAGGTAAGTTAGGGTATGGTAAGTTATGGAAAGTTAAGGTAAGTTCGGTTATGGTAAGTTATGGAAATTTAAGGTATGTTAAGTTATGGAAAGTTAAGGTAAAAAAAGTTATGGAAATTTAAGATAAGTTAGGGTATGGTAAGTTATGGAAAGTTAAGGTAAGTTAGGGTATGGTAAGTTATGGAATGATAAGGTATGGTAAGTTATGGAAAGTTAAGGTAAGTTAGGGTATGGTAAGTTATGGAAAGTTAAGGTATGGTAAGTTATGGAAAGTTAAGGTAAGTTAGGGTATGGTAAGTTATGGAAAGTTAAGGAATGGTAAGTTATGGAAAGTTAAGGTAAGTTAGGGTATGGTAAGTTATGGAAAGTTAAGGTAAGTTAGGGTGTGGTAAGTTATGGAATGTTAAGGTATGGTAAGTTATGGAAAGTTAAGTTTAGTTATGGAAAGTTAAGGTATGGTAAGTTATGGAAAGTTAAGCTAAGTTAGGGTATGGTAAGTTATGGAAAGTCAAGGTATGGTAAGTTATGGAAAGTTAAGGTAAGTTAGGGTATGGTAAGTTATGGAAAGTTAAGGTAAGTTAGGTTATGGTAAGTTATGGAAAGTTAAGTTATGGTAAGTTATGGAAAGTTAAGTTAGGGTATGGTAAGTTATGGAAATTTAAGGTAAGTTAGGGCATGGCAAGTTATGGAAAGATATGGAAAGTTAAGGTATGGTAAGTTATGGAAAGTTAAGGTAAGGTAAGTTATGGAAAGTTAAGTTAATTTATGGTATGGTAAGTAAATGGAAAGTTAAGGTAAGTTAGGGTATGGTAAGTTCTGGAAAGTTAAGGTATGGTAAGTTATGGAAAGTTAAGGTAAGTTAGGGTATGGTAAGTTATGGAATGTTAAGGTATGGTAAGTTATGGAAAGTTATGGTTTGGTAAGTTATGGAAAGTTAAGGAAAGATAGGGTATGGTAAGTTATGGAAAGTTAGGGTATGGTAAGTTATGTAAAGTTAAGGTATGGTAAGTTATGGAAAGTTAAAGTATGGTAAGTTATGGAAAGTTAAGATAAGTTAGGGTATGGTAAGTTATGGAAAGTTTAGATATGGTAAGTTATGGAAAGTTAAGGTAAGTTAAGTTATGGAAAGTTAAGGTAAGTTAGGGTATGGTAAGTTATGGAAAGTTAAGGTAAAAAAAGTTATGGAAAGTTAAGGTAAAAAAAGTTATGGAAAGTTAAGATAAGTTAGGGTATGGTAAGTTATGGAAAGTTAAGGTAAGTTAGGGTATGGTAAGTTATGGAATGATAAGGTATGCTAAGTTATGGAAAGTTAAGGTAAGTTAGGGTATGGTAAGTTATGGAAAGTTAAGGTATGGTAAGTTATGGAAAGTTAAGGTATGGTAAGTTATGGAAAGTTAAGTTAAGTTATGGTATAGAAAGTTAAGGTAAGTTAAGGTTTGTTATGGTATGGAAAGTTAAGGTAAGTTAAGGTAAGTTATGGTATGGAAAGTTAAGGTAAGTTATTGTATGGAAAGTTAAGGTAAGTTAAGGTAAGTTATGGTATGGAAAGTTAAGGTAAGTTATGGTATGGAAAGTTAAGGTAAGTTATGGTATGGAAAGTTAAGGTAAGTTAAGGTAAGTTATGGAAAGTTAAGGTAAGTTAGGGTATGGAAAGTTAAGGTAAGTTAAGTTATGGAAAGTTAAGGTAAATTAAGTTATGGAAAGTTAAGGTAAGTTAGGGTATGGTATGTTATGGAAAGTTAAGGTATGGTAAGTTATGGAAAGTTAAGGAAAGTTATTGTATGGAAAGTTAAGTTAAGTTATGGTATGGAAAGTTAAGGTAAGTTACGGTAAGGTATGGAAAGTTAAGCTAAGTTAGGGTATGGTAAGTTCTGGAAAGTTAAGGTATGGTAAGATTAGTTAAGGTAATTTAGGGTATGGTAAGTTATGGAAAGTTAGGGTATTGTCATGTAAGTTAAGGTAATTTAGGGTATGGTAAGTTATGGAAAGTTAAGGTATGGTAAGTTATGTAAAGTTAAGGTATGGTAAGGTAAGTTAAGGTAAGTAAGGGTATGGTAAGTTATGGAAAGGTAGAGTATGGTAAGGTAAGTTAAGGTAAGTAAGGGTATGGTAAGTTATGGAAAGTTAATGTATGGTAAGTTATGGAAAGTTAAGGTAAGTTATGGTATGGAAAGTTAAGGTAAGTTAAGGTAAGTTATGGAAAGTTAAGGTAAGTTAAGTTATGGAAAGTTAAGGTAAGTTAGGGTATGGTAAGTTATGGAAAGTTAAGGTAAAAAAAGTTATGGAAATTTAAGATAAGTTAGGGTATGGTAAGTTATGGAAAGTTAAGGTATGGTAAGTTATGGAAAGTTAAGGTAAGTTAGGGTATGGTAAGTTATGGAAATTTAAGGTAAGTTAGGGTATGGTAGGTCATTGAAAGTTATGGTATGGTAAGTTATGGAAAGTTAAGGTAAGTTATTTTATGGTAAGTTATGGAAAGTTAAGGGAAGTTAGGTTATGGTAAGTTATGGAAAGTTAAGGTATGGTAAGTTATGGAAAGTTAAGGTAAGTTAGGGTATGGTAAGTTATGGAAAGTTAAGGTAAGTTAGTGTATGGTAAGTTATGAAAAGTTAAGGTATGGTAAGTTATGGAAATTAAGTTAAGTTAGCGTATGGTAAGTTATGGAAAGTTAAGGTAAGTTAGGGTATGGTAAGTTATGGAAAGTTAAGGTAAGTTCGGTTATGGTAAGTTATGGAAATTTAAGGTATGTTAAGTTATGGAAAGTTAAGGTAAGTTAGGGTATGGTAAGTTATGGAAATTTAAGGTAAGTTAGGGTATGGTAAGTTATGGAAAATTAAGGTAAGTTAGGGTATGGTAAGTTATGGAGAGTTAAGGTATGGTAAGTTATGGAAAGTTAAGGTAAGTTATGGTATGGTAAGTTATGGAAAGTTAAGGTAAGTTAGGGTATGGTAAGTTATGGAAAGTTAAGGTATGGTAAGTTATCGAAAATTATTGAAAGTTAGGGTATGGTAAGTTATGGAAAGTTAAGGTAAGTTAGGGTATGGTAAGTTATGGAAAGTTAAGGTAAGTTATGGTATGGTAAGTTATGGAAAGTTAAGGTATGGTAAGTTATGGAAAGTTAAGGTAAGTTAGGGTATGGTAAGTTATGGAAAGTTAAGTTATGGTAAGTTATTGAAAGTTAAGGTAATTTATGGTATGGTAAGTTATGGAAAGTTAAGGTAAGTTAGGGTATGGTAAGTTATGGAAAGTTCAGGTATGGTAAGTTATGGAAAGTTAAGGTAAGTTAGGGTATGGTAAGTTATGGAAAGTTAAGTTATGGTAAGTTATTGAAAGTTAAGGTAATTTATGGTATGGTAAGTTATGGAAAGTTAAGGTAAGTTAAGGTATGGAAAGTTAAGGTAAGTTAAGGTAAGTTATGGAAAGTTAAGGTAAGTTAGGGTATGGAAAGTTAAGGTAAGTTAAGGTATGGAAAGTTAAGGTAAGTTAAGGTATGGAAGGTTAAGGTAAGTTAATTTATGGAAATTAAAGGTAAGTTAAGGTATTGAAATTAAAAGTAAGTTAATGTAAGTTATGGAAATTAAAGGTAAGTTAAGGTTAGTTAAGGTATGTTATGGAAATTAAAGGTAAGTTAAGGTAAGTTAACGTTTGTAAAGTTAAGGTAAGTTAAATTATGGAAAGTTAAGTTAAGGTAAGTTACGGTATGGAAAGTTAAGGTAAGTTAAGGTAAGTTATGGAAATTAAAGGTAAGTTAAGGTAATTTAAGGTATGGAAAGTTAAGGTAAGTTAAGGTAAGTTATGGAAATTAAAGATAATTTAATGTAAGTTAAGGTATGGAAAGTTAAGTTAACTTAAGGTAAGTTAAGTTAAGGGAAGTTAAGGTAAGTTAAGGTATGGAAAGTTAAGTTAACTTAAGGTAAGTTAAGTTAAGGGAAGTTAAGGCAAGGTAAATTAAGGTACGTAAAATTAAGGTAAATTAAGTCAAGGTAAGTAAAGGTAATAGAATTTAAGATAAGGTAAGGTAAGTAAAGTTAAGTTTAGTTAAGTTAAGTTAAGGTAAGGTAGGTAAAGTTAAGGTAAGTTAAGTTAAGGTAAGTTACGTTAACTTAAGGTAAGGTAAGTTAAGTTAAGCTAAAGTAAGTTAAATTAAGGTTAATTTAAGTTAAGGTAGGTTAAGTTAAGGTAAGTTAAGTTAAGGAAAGTTAAGGTAAGTTAAGTTCAGATAAGTAAATTTAAGTTAAATACAGTTAAGTTAAGGTAAGATAAGGTAAGTTAAGGTAGGTTAAGTTAAGGAAAGTTATGGAAAATTAAGGAAAGGCAAGGTAATTTAAGGTAAGTTAAGGCAAGGTAAGGTAATTTAAGGTAAGTTTAGTCAAGGCAAGGTAAGTTAAAGTTAAGGTAAGGTAAGTTAAGTAAAGGTAAGTTAAGTTACGTTTAGTTAATGTAAGTTAAGGTAAGTTATGTTAAGGTAATTTAAGTTAAGGTAAGGTAAGGTAAGAATAGTTAAGTTAAGGTAAGGGAAGTTAAGTTAAGGGAAGTTAAGGTAAGGTAAGTTAAGGTAAGTAAAGGTAAGTTAAGGTAAGTTAAGATAGAGTAAGGAAAGTTAAGGTAAGTTAAGCTAAGGAAAAACAAGTAAAGTAAAGACAATGTTACTCAAGGTAAGTTAAGGTAAGGTAAGTTAAGGTAAGGTAAGTTTAGTTAAGTTAGGTTAAGGTAACATAAGTCAAGGAAAGTGAAGTTAAGGTATATTAAGGAAAGTTAAGTTATGCTAAGTTAATTTAATTTAAGGTAAGTTAAGGTAAGTTAAGTTATGGTAAATTAAGTTAAGTTAATGTAAGTTAAGTGAAGTTAAGGTAAGTTAAGTTAGGTTAAGGTAAGAATTCAAGGTAAGTTAAGTAAAGGTAAGTTAAGGTAAGTTAAGTTAGGGTAAGGTAAGTTAAGGTAAGTAAAGTTAATTTAATTCAACTTAAGTTAAGTTAAATACGTTAAGTTTATGCAAGTTAAGTTAAGGTAAGAAAGGTAATTTAAGGTAAGGTAATTAAGGTAAGTTATAGTAAGTTAAGGTAAGTAAAGTTAAGTAAAGTTAAGGTACTTTAAGGCAAGTTAAGGTAAGTTATAGTAAGTTAAGGTAAGTAAAGTTAAATTAAGTTAAGGTACTTTAAGGCAAGGCAAGGTAATTTAAGGTAAGTTTAGTTAAGGCAAGGTAAGTTAAGGTGAGTTAAGGTAAGTTAAGTTAAGGTAATTAAGTCAAGGTAAGTTAAGATAATGTAAGGTAAGTTAAGGTATCTTAAGCTTAGGAAAGTTAAGGTAAGTTTAGATAATGTAAGTTAAGGTAGGTTAAGTTAAGGAAAGTTATGGAAAATTAAGGAAAGGCAAGGTAATTTAAGGTAAGTTAAGGCAAGGTAAGGTAATTTAAGGTAAGTTTAGTTAAGGCAAGGTAAGTTAAAGTTAAGGTAATATAAGTTAAGTAAAGGTAAGTTAAGTTACGTTAAGTTAATGTAAGTTAAGGTAAGTTATGTTAAGGTAATTTAAGTTAAGTTAAGGTAAGGTAAGAAAAGTTAAGTTAAGGTAAGGGAAGTTAAGTTAAGGTAAGTTAAGGTAAGTAAATGCAAGGCAATGTAAATTAAGGTAAGTTAAGGTAAGATAAATTAAGGTAAGGTAAGTTAAGTTCTGTTAAGTAAAGGTAAGATAAGTTCAGTTAAGTTAAGATAAGGTAATTTAAGTTAAGGAAAGTTAAGTTAAGTTTAATTTAAGTTAAGGTAAGGTAAGTTAAATTAAGGTAAGTTAAGTTCACTTAAGGTAAGTTAAGGTAAGGTAAGTGAAGTGAAGTTAAGGTAAGTTAAGTTAAGTATAGTTAAGTCAAGTCAAGTTAAAGAAAGTTTTGGCAAGTTAAGGCAAGTTTAACCAAGGCAAGTTAAGGGAAGTTAAGGCAAGTTAAGGCAAGTTGACGCAGTTTGAGGAAGTTGAGGCAAGCTAAGTTAAGGCAAGTTAAGTTTAGTTAAGTTATAGCAAGTTTTGTTAAGGCAAGTTAAGTTAAGGCAAGTAAAGGCAAGTTAATTTAAGGCAAGTCAAGTTAAGTGAAGGTAAGTTAAGTAAAGTTAAGGCATGTTAAGGCAAGTTAAGGCAAGTGAAGGCATGTTAAGGCAAGTTAAGGCAAGTGAAGGCATGTTAAGGCAAGTTAAGGCAAATAAAGGTTGGTTAAGGCAAGGCAAGTTAAGGCAAGATAATGCAACTTAAGGCAAATTAAGGCAAGTTAAGTTAAGGTAAGGCATGTCAGGTTATGTTAAGTTAAGTTAAGTTAAGTTAAGTTAAGTTATATTAAGTTAAGGCATGTTAAGACAAGTTAAGTTAAGTTAAGGCAAGTTATTTAAAGGTAAGATAAGTTTAATTAAGTGGTTATGTTAAGTTAATTTGAGCGTAAGATAAGGTCAGGTAAGTTACGGTCAGGTAATGTAAGGTCAGGGTAAGGTCAGGTCAGGTCAGGGTTAGGTCAGGGTTAGGTCAGGTCAAGGTAAGGTAAGTTCGGTTAAGGTAAGGTAATGATAAGGCAAGGCAAGGCAAGGCAAGGCAAGGCACTGACATTTACCTGACCTTGAGCTTTTCTTGACATTGACCTGACTTTACCTTACCATACCTTACCTTACCTTACGTAAGGTACAGAGGGAGGGGAGATGCTCTCTCCATCGCACTTGTTCCCTGCTGCCCTGAACTTAAACCCTTCTGAGATGTAGGGAGATCAAACCCCCATGTTTCCCAGCAAAGCCACCAGGACCTGTTAAGAGTAGAGGGTCTACCTCAGGGTACTCAAGGTCAGAGAAAGGTCAGGTTAGGTCAGGGTAAGGTGACTTCAGGGTACGTTAAGGTAACATAAGGTAAAGTAAGGTAGAGAAGGGTAGGGTAAAGAAAGGTAAGGTAAGGTCAGGTCAAGGTCAATGTCAGATCTGGTCAGGTGAGGGTAAGGAAAGATCAAGTAAGGCAAGGTCAGTTAAGGTAAGGTAATGTAAGTTAAGGAAATATAAGGTGAGATAAAGTTAGTTATGGGTAAGACGTGGCTGAGTTAATTTAAGGTAAGGTTAAGAGTAAGGTAAGTTCAGGTAAGGTAAGGTAAGGTAAGGTAAGGTAAAGTAAGGTAAGTTAAGGTAAGATAAGGTAAGTTAAGGAAAGTTAAGGAAAGTTAAGCTAAGGTAAGTTAATGTAAGATAAGGTAAGGTAAGTTAAGGTAAGGTAAGTTTAGTTAAGTTAAGATTAGGTAAGATAAGTTAAGGTAAGTTGAAGTAAGGTAAGGCAAGGTAACGTAAGGTACTTTAAGTTAAGGTAAGTGAAGGAAATTAAAGGTAAGTTAAGGTAAGTGAAGCTATGGAAAGTTAAGGTAAGTTAAGGTAAGATAAGGTAAGTTAAGTTAAGTTAACTTAAGGTAAGTTAAGTTAAGGGAAGTTAAGGCAAGGTAAAGTAAGGTACGTAAAGTTAAGGTAAGTTAAGGTAAGATAAGTAAAGGTAATAGAAGTTAAGATAAGGTAAGGTAAGTAAAGTTAAGTTTAGGTAAGTTAAGTTAAGGTAAGGTAGGTAAAGTTAAGTTAAGTTAAGGTAAGGCAAGTTAAGGTAAGTTACGTTAACTTAAGGTAAGGTAAGTTAAGTTAAGCTAAAGGAAGTTAAATTAAGGTTAAGTTAAGTTAAGGTAGGTTAAGTTAAGGTAAGGTAAGTAAAGTTAAGTTCAGGTAAGTAAAGTTAAGTTAAATACAGTTAAGTTAAGGTAAGGTAAGTTAAGGTAAGTTAAGGTAGGTTAAGTTAAGGTAAGTTAAGCTAAGGTAAGTTAAGGCAAGACAAGGTAAGTTAAGGTAAATTTTGTTAAGGCAAGGAAAGTTATGGTAAATTAAGTCAAGGTAAGTTAAGGTAAAATAAGTTAAGATTAGTTAGTTAAGTTAAGGTAAGTTAAGCCAAGGCAAGGTAAGTTAAGGTAAGGTAAGTTAAGGTAAGGTAAGTAAAGGTAAGGTAAGTTAAGGTAAGTAAAGGTAAGTTAAGGTAAGTTAAGATAGAGTAAGGAAATTTAAGGTAAGTTAAGCTAAGGAAAGTTAAGGTAAGTTAAGGTAAGTTAAGGAAGGTTAAGTTAAGGTAAGTAAAGGAAAACTAAGGCAAGGCAAGGTAAGTTAACGTAAGTTTAGTTAAGGCAAGGTAAGTTAAGGTAAGTTAAGTGAAGGTAATTTAAGGTAAGTTAAGGCTAGGCAAAGTAAGTTAAGGTAAGTTAAGGCAATTTAAGTTATGTTAAGTTAAGGTAAGGTAGGGTAAGTTATGTTATGTTAAGGGAAGTTAAGACAAGGAAAGGTAAGTTAAGGTAAGGTTTGAAAAGGCAAGGTAAGTTCAGGTAAGTTAAGTTTAGGTAAGGTAAGCTAAATTAAGTTAAGTAAGTTTAGTTAAAGTAAGTTAAATTAAGGTAAGTTAAGTTTAGTAAAGACAATGTTACTCAAGGTAAGTTAAGGTAAGGTAAGTTAAGGTAAGGTAAGGTTAGTTAAGTTAGGTTAAGGTAACATAAGTCAAGGAAAGTTAAGTTAAGGTATATTAAGGAAAGTTAAGTTAAGGTAAGTTAATTTAATTTAAGGTAAGTTAAGTTATGGTAAATTAAGTTAATGTAAGTTAAGTGAAGTTAAGGTAAGTTAAGTTAGGTTAAGGTAAGAATTCAAGGTAAGTTAAGTAAAGGTAAGTTAAGGTAAGTTAAGTTAGGGTAAGGTAAGTTAAGGTAAGTAAAGTTAATTTAAGTCAACTTAAGTTAAGTTAAATAAGTTAATGCAAGTTAAGTTAAGGTAAGTTAAGGTAAGTTAAGGTAAGTTATAGTAAGTTAAGGTAAGTAAAGTTAAGTAAAGTTAAGGTACTTTAAGGCAAGTTAAGTTAAGGTAAGTTATAGTAAGTTAAGGTAAGTAAAGTTAAATTAAGTTAAGGTACTTTAAGGCAAGGCAAGGTAATTTAAGGTAAGTTTAGTTAAGGCAAGGTAAGTTAAGGTGAGTTAAGGTAAGTTAAGTTAAGGTAATTAAGTTAAGGTAAGTTAATAATGTAAGGTAAGTTAAGGTATCTTAGGCTTAGGAAAGTTAAGGTAAGTTAAGGTAAGTTAAGATAATGTAAGTTAAGGTAGGTTAAGTTAAGGAAAGTTACGGAAAATTAAGGAAAGGCATGGTAATTTAAGGTAAGTTAAGGCAAGGTAAGGTAATTTAAGGTAAGTTTAGTTAAGGCAAGGTAAGTTAAAGTTAAGGTAAGGTAAGTTAAGTAAAGGTAAGTTAAGTTACGTTAAGTTAATGTAAGTTAAGGTAAGTTATGTTAAGGTAATTTAAGTTAAGGTAAGGCAAGAAAAGTTAAGTTAAGGTAAGGGAAGTTAAGTTAAGGGAAGTTAAGTTAAGGTAAGTAAATGCAAGGCAATGTAAATTAAGGTAAGGTAAGGTAACTTAAGTTAACTTAAAGTAAGTCAAAATATGGTAAGTCAAGTCAAGTTAAGTTAAGTTAAGTTAGGGTAAATTAAGGTAAGTTAAGGTAAGTTAAGGTAAGATAAATTAAGGTAAGGTATGTTAAGTTCTGTTAAGTAAAGGTAAGATAAGTTCAGTTAAGTTAAGATAAGGTAAGTTAAGTTAAGGAAAGTTAAGTTAAGTTTAATTTAAGTTAAGGTAAGGTAAGTTAAGTTAAAGGTAAGGTAAGTTAAATTAAGGTAAGTTAAGTTCACTTAAGGTAAGTTAAGGTAAGGTAAGTGAAGTGAAGTTAAGGTAAGTTAAGTTAAGTATAGTTAAGTCAAGTCAAGTTAAAGAAAGTTTTGGCAAGTTAAGGCAAGTTTAACCAAGGCAAGTTAAGGGAAGTTAAGGCAAGTTAAGGCAAGTTGACGCAGTTTGAGGAAGTTGAGGCAAGCTAAGTTAAGGCAAGTTAAGTTTAGTTAAGTTATGGCAAGTTTTGTTAAGGCAGGTTAAGTTAAGGCAAGTAAAGGCAAGTTAATTTAAGGCAAGTCAAGTTAAGTGAAGGCAAGTAAAGTTAAGGTAAGTTAAGTAAAGTTAAGGCATGTTAAGGCAAGTTAAGGCAAGTGAAGGCATGTTAAGGCAAGTTAAGGCAAATAAAGGTTGGTTAAGGCAAGGCAAGTTAAGGCAAGATAATGCAACTTAAGGCAAATTAAGGCAAGTTAAGTTAAGGTAAGGCATGTCAAGTTATGTTAAGTTAAGTTAAGTTATATTAAGTTAAGGCATGTTAAGACAAGTTAAGTCAAGTTAAGGCAAGTTAAGGCAAGTTAAGTCAAAGCAAGTTATTTAAAGGTAAGATAAGTTTAATTAAGTGGTTATGTTAAGTTAATTTGAGCGTAAGGTAAGGTCAGGTAAGTTATGGTCAGGTAATGTAAGGTCAGGGTAAGGTCAGGTCAGGTCAGGGGTAGGTCAGGGTTAGGTCAGGTCAAGGTAAGGTAAGGTAAGTTCGGTTAAGGTAAGGTAATGATAAGGCAAGGCAAGGCAAGGCAAGGCAAGGCAAGGCAAGGCAAGACAAGGTAAGGTAAGGTAAGGTAAGGTAAGGTAAGGCAAGGCAAGGTAAGGCAAGGTAAGGTAAGGTAAGGTAAGGTAAGGTAAGGTAAGGTAAGGCAAGGTAAGGCAAGGTAAGGCAAGGCAAGGTAAGGCAAGGTAAGGCAAGGTAAGGCAAGACAAGGTAAGGCAAGGTAAGGTAAGGTAAGGCAAGGCAAGGTAAGGCAAGGCAAGTAAAGACAAGTTAAGTTCAGGCAAGTTTGGTTAAGGCAAGTTAAGTTAAGTTAAGTTAAGTTAAGTTAAGGCGAGGCAAGGGAAGGCAAGTCAAGGTAAAGCAATGCAAGACAAGTTTAATCATGATAAGTAAAGTTAAGAAAAGTTAAGTCAAGTTGCAGCAAGTAAAGTCAAGTTATGCCAAGTTATGTCAAGTAAAAAAAAGTTAAGTTAAGTAAAGGTAAGTAAAGTTAAGTCAAGTTATGTCAAGCTAAGTCTAGTTAAGTCAAGGCAAGTCAAGGTAAGTCAAGGCAAGACAAATTAAGTAAAGTTAAGTCAAGTTAATTAAAGTTAAGGCAAGATAAGCCAAGTTATGTAAAGTAAAGGCAAGTTAAATTAAGGCAAGTCAAGTTAAGGCAAGTTAAGTTAAGTTAACACAATATAAGTTAAGTTAAGGCAAGTTCAGTTAAGTCAAGTTAAGTTTAGCTAAGTTAAGGAGAGTTAATTTAAGGTAAGTTAAGTTAAGTGAGGTTAAGTTAACTTAAGGTAAGTTAACATAACGATAAGATAAGATTACGTAAGGTGAGGTAAGGTAAGGTAACGTAACGTAAGGCAAGCTAAGGTCAGGTAAGGTAAAGTCAGGGTAAGGTGCAGAGGGAGGTGAGATGCTGTCTCCCTCTCAAGGTCAGAGTAAGGTTAGTTCAGGTCAGGTCAGGTTAGGGTAAGGTCAGGTCAGGTCAGGGTAAGGTCAGGTCTGGGTAAGGTAAGGTAAATTTAGGTAAGGTAAGGTCAGGGTAAGGTCAAAGAAAGATAAGGTAAGGTAAGGTAAAAAGGATAGGTCAAGGTTAGGATAAAGAAAGGTCAGGTAAGGTCAGGGAAAGTTCAGGTTAGGTCAGGTCAGGGTAATTTCAGATCAGATTAGGTCAGGGTATAATCAGGTCATGGTAAGGTAAGGTAAAGTAATGTAATGACATTTTCCTTTCCTTTCC
>NW_027207186.1:5000-17944 GCF_032191515.1 Phaenicophaeus curvirostris
GATAATTATGAAGCTAATTAAGCTTCCTCACCCCTAACGACGCTAATTACAACGCTAATTAAGCTCCTTCGAAGCCGCCGATGACACACGTTGAGCTCCCTCACCCCCCAACTCATCATAATTGAAGACAATTAGAGACTTTCGAGCTTCTCCGCCCCCCCGACTCCGCTAATGAGCGGCGCCGGGGGCAGCTTCGTTAGCGGCTAACGAGCCCTCAGCCCACGGTGAGGCCGAAGCCGCAGCGGAAGGTCTCCTTGCGGTGGTCGAGGGAGGCGCCGAGCGCCAGCGTCAGGGGCAGCGGCGGCAGCTTCTTCTCCAGCGACGCCCCCACCACCCCCCCGCTCGACACCGACCCTGGGGGGGGGGGGCAAAAAATCATTAATTGCCCCCGCTAATTGCCCCCCCCGGGGCCTTAATTACCCCCCTGAGCCCTTCTACCCCCCCCTTCGACCCCCTTTAGGGCCCTAAAAGCCCTTTGAACCCCCCTTATTGCCCCCCTTCCACCCCCCCCGCTCGACACCGACCCTGGGGGGGGCAAAAACCCTCTAATTGCCCCCGCTAATTGCCCCCCCGGAGCCTTAATTACCCCCCTGCACCCTTTTAACCCCTTAGTTGACTCCTTTATTGCCCCAAATACCCTCATTACCCCCCTAATTACCCCCAAGCTCCCTAATTACTCCCCCAGCTCCCTTATTACCCCCTCAAATTGCCCCCCAGCTCCTTAATTACCCCACTAATCACCCCCTAGCTCCCTAATTACCCCTTAAATTGCCCCCCCAGAGCCTTAATTACCCCCCTGACCCCATTAATCCCTTATTTAACTCCTTTATTGCCCCAAAAACCCTCATTACCCCCCTTATTGCCCCCCTCCCACCCCCCCAAACTCGAGATCGACCCCGGGGGGGGCAAAAACCCTCTAATTGCCCCCGCTAATTGCCCCCCCGGAGCCTTAACTACCCCCCTGACCCCTTTTAACCCCTTATTTGAGTCCTATATTGCCCCAAATACCATTATTACCCCCCTAATTACCCCCCCAGTTCCCTTATTACCCCCTCAAATTGCCCCCCAGCTCCTTAATTACCCCACTAATCATCCCCTAGCTCCCTAATTACCCTTTAAATTGCCCCCCCGACCCTTAATTACCCCCCTACACCCTTTTAACCCCTTAGTTGACTCCATTATTGCCCCAAATACCCTTATTACCCGCCTTATTGCCCCCCTCCCAACCCCCCCGCTCGACACCGACCCCGGGGGGGGCAAAAACCCTCTAATTGCCCCCGCTAATTGCCCCCCCAGAGCCTTAATTACCCCCCTGAGCCCTTTCACCCCCCCCTTTTGACCCCCTTGTTGCCCGAAATACCCTCATTACCCCCCTAATTACCCCCCCAGCTCCCTAATTACCCCCCCAGCTCCCTTATTACCCCCTCAAATCGCCCCCCAGCTCCTTAATTACCCCCCAACCACCTTCCAGCTCCTTAATTACCCCCCAGCTCCCTTATTACCCTCCTAATTACCCCCAGCTCCCTAATTACCTCCCCAATTACCCCAACTCCCCTTTCAACCCCTCAAATCCCACCCCAGCCCCCTAATTCCCACCCCCCCGCCCTAATTAACCCCCCTAATTACTCCTCAGCTCCCTAATTACCCCCACACCTCCCTAATTACCCCCCTAATTACCCCCCAACCCCTTAATTACCCCCAACCCCCCTTTTAACCCTTTAATTACCCCCCAGCTCCCACTTTAACCACTCAAATCCCACCCCAGCTCCTTAATTACCACCCTAATTACCACCCCCCGCCCTAATTAACCCCCCTAATTACTCCTCAGCTCCCTAATTACCCCCCTAATTACCCCCCCAACCCCTTAATTACCCCCAACCCCCCTTTTAACCCCTTAATTACCCCCCCAACTCCCACTTTAACCCCTCAAATCCCACCCCAGACCCCTAATTCCCACCCCCCACCCTAATTAACCCCCCTAATTACTCCTCAGCTCCCTAATTACCCCCACACCTCCCTAATTACCCCCCTAATTACCACCCCAACCCCTTAATTACCCTCCCACTCCCCTTTTAACCCCTTAATTACCCCCAACTCCCACTTTAACCCCTCAAATCCCACCCCAGCTCCTTAATTACCACCCTAATTACTGCCTCCCCGCCCTAATTAACCCCCCTAATTACTCCTCAGCTCCCTAATTACCCCCCTAATTACCACCCCAAACCCTTAATTACCCCCCAACCCCCCTTTTAACCCCTTAATTACCCCCCAGCTCCCACTTTAACCCCTCAAATCCCACCCCAGCCCCCTAATTCCCACCCCCCCCCCTTAATTAACCCCCCTAATTAATTACCCCGGAAGACGAGGTGGCCGCGGGGCAGGTCCAGCTGGTAGCCCAGGCCCACGCTGCTCTCCTGGAGGCGGCTACTGGCCTCCAGCTCCACCCCGACCTGGAGCTTTGGAGGGGTGGGACGGAGGGTCAGAAGAAGACAACCCACCCCCACCCCTCGTTAAGTCCCCTCCTCGTTAAGTCCCCGCCTCGTTAACCCACCTGCTCGTTAGCGCGATGGTAATAGGTGGCGTGGAGACCCGCTTGGCCCAGGGTGAGGGTGGCGATCCAGGAGGGGGCTGGGGGGGGTCAGGAGAGCACGAGAAGATCATGAGAAGATCACGAGAAGACCACGAGAAGATCATGAGAAGCTCATGAGATCATGGAGGCTCCATAAGGACCTCATGGAGGCTCCATAACGACCTCAAGGGGTCACGGAAAGACCACGGGGGGGTGGTGGGAGCGTGAGGAACATCGTGAGGAACATCAGGAGATCATGAGAAGATCGTGAGAAGATCGTGAGAAGATCATGAGATCGTGGAGGCTCCATAAGGACCTCATGGAGGCTCCATAACGACCTCAAGGGGTCACGGAAAGACCACGGGGGCTGGTGGGAGCGTGAGGAACATCGTGAGGAACATCAGGAGATCATGAGAAGATCGTGAGAAGATCGTGAGAAGATCATGAGATCATGGAGGCTCCATAAGGACCTCATGGAGGCTCCATAACGACCTCAAGGGGTCACGGAAAGACCACGGGGGGGTGGTGGGAGCGTGAGGAACATCGTGAGGAACATCAGGAGATCATGAGAAGATCGTGAGAAGATCGTGGGATCATGAGGAGGTCATGGAGGCTCCTTAAGGACCTCAAGGGGTCACGGAAAGATCATGGGGACATCATGAGAACGTGGGGACACCACGAGAACCCCATGAAGGGACCACGTGATCACTATGAGATGATGGGGACCCCACCAGGACCCCACGGAGACCCCATAATGACCTCAAGGAGACACGAGGACCCCATGGGAACATCATGAGGACGTGGGGACACCATGAGAACCCCATGAAGGGACCATGTGACCACTATGAGACGATGGGGACCCCACCAGGACCCCTTGGAGACCCCATAATGACCTCAAGGAGACACGAGGACCCCACGAGAACATCATGAGAACATCATGAGGACGTGCGGACACCATGAGAACTTCATGAAGGGACCATGTGACAACTATGAGATGATGAGGACCCCACCAGGACCCCACGGAGACCCCATAATGACCTCAAGGAGACACGAGGACCCCATGGGAAGATCATGAAGGGACCACGTGACCACTATGAGATGATGGGGACCCCACCAGGACCCCACGGAGACCCCATAACGACCTCAAGGGGACACGAGGACCCCATGGGAACATCATGAGAACGTGGGGACACCACGAGAACCCCATGAAGGGACCACGTGACCACTATGAGATGATGGGGACCCCACCAGGACCCCTTGGAGACCCCGTAATGACCTCAAGGAGACACGAGGACCCCATGAAAACTTCATGAAGGGACCACGTGACCACTATGAGATGATGGGGACCCCACCAGGACCCCACGGAGACCCCATAATGACCTCAAGGAGACACGAGGACCCCATGGGAACATCATGAGAACGTGGGGACACCATGAGAACCCCATGAAGGGACCACGTGACCACTATGAGATGATGGGGACCCCACCAGGACCCTGTGGAGACCCTATAATGACCTCAAGGAGACACGAGGACCCCACGAGAACATCATGAGAACATCATGAGGACGTGCGGACACCATGAGAACCCCATGAAGGGACCATGTGACCACTATGAGATGATGGGGACCCCACCAGGACCCCTTGGGGACCCCACAACGACCTCAAGGAGACACGAGGACCCCATGAGAACTTCATGAAGGGACCACGTGACCACTATGAGATGATGGGGACCCCACCAAGACCCCTTGGAGACCCCGTAATGACCTCAAGGGGACATGAGGACCCCACGGGAACATCATGAGAACGTGGGGACACCACGAGAACCCCATGAAGGGACCACGTGACCACTATGAGATGATGGGGACCCCACCAGGACCCCACGGAGACCCCATAATGACCTCAAGGAGACACGAGGACCCCATGGGAACATCATGAGAACGTGGGGACACCATGAGAACCCCATGAAGGGACCACGTGACCACTATGAGATGATGGGGACCCCACCAGGACCCTGTGGAGACCCTATAATGACCTCAAGGAGACACGAGGACCCCACAAGAACATCATGAGAACATCATGAGGACGTGGGGACACCATGAGAACCCCATGAAGGGACCATGTGACCACTATGAGATGATGGGGACCCCACCAGGACCCCTTGGGGACCCCACAACGACCTCAAGGAGACACGAGGACCCCATGGGAACATCATGAAGGGACCACGTGACCACTATGAGATGATGGGGACCCCACCAAGACCCCTTGGAGACCCCGTAACGACCTCAAGGGGACATGAGGACCCCACGGGAACATCATGAGAACGTGGGGACACCACGAGAACCCCATGAAGGGACCACGTGACCACTATGAGATGATGGGGACCCCACCAGAAGCCCTTGGAGACCCCATAATGACCTCAAGGGGACACGAGGACCCCACGAGAACATCATGAGAACATCATGAGAACCTGAGACCACCACGAGAACCCCATGAAGGGACCACGTGACCACTATGAGACGATGGGGACCCCATCAGGACCCCGTGGAGACCCCATAACGACGTCGAGCACCCCCTAACGAGCTCCTACCTGCGTAACGAGCGGCGGCGGAGAGGACGGCACCCTCCTCGCCGGGCCGGCGGTGCCAAACCAGCTCCCCGCCCAGGGCCAGCGCCGGCGTCAGGCTCTGCAGGTAATGGGCCACCAGGATCCCTGCCACAGCAGGACAACGCGTTGGGGACCCCCCCGGGCTCCTTTTTGGGGTCCCCAACCCCATTTTTGAGGTTCTCCAACCCCAATTTTGAGGTTCTCCACCCATTTTTGAGGTTCTCCACCCGTTTTTGAGCTCCTCACCCCATTTTTGAGGTTCCCCCCCCCCATTTTTGAGGTTCTTCACCTCATTTTTTGAGCTCCTCACCCCATTTTTTGGGTCCCCAACCCCATTTTTGAGGTTCTTCACCTCATTTTTTGAGCTCCTCACCCCATTTTTTGGGTCCCCAACCCCATTTTTGAGGTCCCTCACCCCACTTTTGAGGTTCTTCACTCAATTTTGAGGTCCCCAACCCCTTTTTTGAGGTCCCTCACCCCATTTTTGAGGTTCTCCAACCCCAATTTTGAGGTTCTCCACCCATTTTCAAGGATCTCCACCCCATTTTTGAGGTTCTCCACCCTTTCTTGAGCTCCCCAACCCCATTTTTGAGGTCCCTCACTCCATTTTTGAGGTTCTCCAACCCCATTTTTGAGGTTCACCACCCAATTTTGAGATCCCTCACCCCATTTTTGAGATTCTTCATCTCATTTTTAAGGTCCCCAACCCCATTTTTGAGCTCCCTCACCCCATTTTTAAGATCCTCACCCCAGTTTTGAGGTTCTCGACCCAATTTTGAGGTCCTCAACCCCATTTTTGAAGTTCTCACCCCGTTTCTGAGGTTCTTCACCCCATTTTTGAGGTCCCCAACCCCATTTTTGAGGTCCCTCACCCCATTTTTGAGGTTCTCCACTGATTTTTGAGATCTCCAACCCCACTTTTTGGGTCCCCAACCCCATTTTTGAGGTCCCACCCCCCATTTTTGAGGTTCTTCATCTCATTTTTGAGCTCCCTCACCCCATTTTTGAGGTTCTCCACCCGATTTTGAGGTCCCACCCCCCATTTTTGAGATCCTCCACCTCATTTTTTGAGCTCCTCATCCCATTTTTGAGGTTCTCCACTGATTTTTGAGGTCCCCAACCCCATTTTTGAGCTCCTCATCCCACTTTTGAGGTCCCCAACCCCATTTTTCAGCTCCCTCACCCCATTTTCAAGATCCTCACCCCATTTTTGAGGTTCTCCACCCAATTTTGAGGTCCCTCACCCCATTTTCTGAGGTCCCTCACCCCATTTTGAGGTCCCCAACCCCATTTTTGAGGTCCCTGACCCCATTTTTGAGGTTCTCCACTGATTTTTGAGGTCTCCAAGCCCATTTTTGAGGTCCCACACCCCATTTTTGAGCTCCTCATCCCACTTTTGAGGTCCCTCACCCCATTTTTGAGGTCCCTCACCCCTTTTTTGAGGTTCTCCATTCAATTTTGACGTCCCCAACCCCTTTTTTGAGGTCCCTCACCCCATTTTTGAAGTTCTCCAACCCCATTTTTGAGGTTCTCCACCCATTTTTGAGCTCCTCACCCCATTTTTGAGGTCCCACCCCCCATTTTTGAGGTTCTTCACCTCATTTTTTTGAGCTCCTCACCCCATTTTTTGGGTCCCCAACCCCATTTTTGAGGTTCACCACCCAATTTTGAGGTTCTCCACCCATTTTTGAGGTCCCTCACCCCATTTTTGAGGTTCTCCACTCAATTTTGAGGTCCCACCTCCAACTTTTGAGGTCCCTCACCCCATTTTTGAGGTCCCCCACCCCATTTTTGAGGTCCCTCACCCCATTTTTGAGGTCCCTCACCTCATTTTTGAGCCCCCTCGCCCCATTTTCAAGCTCCCCAGCCCCACTTTTCGAGTCCCCAGCCCCACTTTCGGGGTCCCCTCTCCAGTTTTGGGGGTACCCACCTGACCCCACCACGATGTCGGGGTTCCCCAGGGTCAAGGCGGCCGTGAAGTCCCCTCCCCGGTACTCGCCGTCCACTTGCCAGTTGACAAACTTCGCCTGTTGGGTCTTTCAGGGGAGACACCCCAAGATTTCTTAGGGTCCCCCCCAATTTTTTGGGGTCCCCCCTCCCTTTCAGCTTCAAACAAAGCCATTTTGGGGCTAAAAACCCACTTTTTGGGTCCTTCCCCCCCTCTTTCAACCCCATTTTTGGGGTCCCCCCCTAATTTTAGGTCCCATTTTCGGGGTCCCCCCTCCTTTTTGGGGTCCCCTCTCCATTTTGGGGTCCCCCCTCCATTTTGGGGTCCCTCCCCCCCTTTTTTAAGTCCAAACCCCCCATTTTGGGGCTCAAACCCCCTTTTTTAGCTCCATTCTACCCTCTTTTAATCCAATTTTTGGGGTCCCCCCCACTTTTAGGTCCCAGTTTTGGGGTGTCCCCCCCCTTTTAGGTCCCTTTTTGGGGTCCCCCCCTCATTTTTGGGGTCCCCCCTCCTCATTTTTGGGGTCCCCCCTCCTCATTTTTGGGGTCCTCCCCCTCCCTTTCAGCTTCAAACAAAGCTGGTTTGGGGCTAAAAAGCCACTTTTTGGGTCCTTCCCCCCCCCTTTCAACCCCTTTTTTGGGGTCCCCCATCTATTTTTGGGGTCCCTCCTCTTTTTTTGGGGTCCCCCCCTCTTTTTTTGGGGTCCTTGGTCCCTTTTAGGTTCAAAAAAAGCCCTTTTGGGGCTCAAAACCTCCTTTATAGGTCCATCCCCCCCCCTTTTTAGGGGACCCCCCCCCCCCCACTGGGTTAAACTGGGAGGGACTGGGAGGGACTGGGAGGGGACTGGGGGGGACTGGGGGGGACTGGGAGGGGACTGGGAGGGACTGGGAGGGGACTGGGAGGGGACTGGGAGGGGACTGGGAGGGGACTGGGAGGGACTGGGAGGGGACTGGGAGGGACTGGGAGGGGACTGGGAGGGGACTGGGAGGGGACTGGGAGGGGACTGGGAGGGGACTGGGAGGGGACTGGGAGGGGACTGGGAGGGGACTGGGAGGGGACTGGGAGGGACTGGGAGGGGACTGGGAGGGGACTGGGAGGGACTGGGAGGGGACTGGGAGGGACTGGGAGGGGACTGGGAGGGACTGGGAGGGACTGGGAGGGACTGGGAGGGACTGGGGGGGGACTGGGAGGGGACTGGGAGGGACTGGGAGGGACTGGGAGGGGACTGGGAGGGACTGGGAGGGGACTGGGAGGGGACTGGGAGGGGACTGGGAGGGGACTGGGAGGGGACTGGGAGGGACTGGGAGGGACTGGGAGGGACTGGGGGGGGACTGGGGGGGGACTGGGAGGGACTGGGAGGGGACTGGGAGGGGACTGGGAGGGGACTGGGAGGGGACTGGGGGGCACTGGGAGGGACTGGGAGGGACTGGGAGGGGACTGGGAGGGGACTGGGGGGCACTGGGAGGGGATTAGGGGGAACTGGGAGGGACTGGGAGGGACTAGAGGTGATACTGGGTTATACTGGGAGGGACTGGGGGGGACTGGGAGTCATACTGGGAGGCATTAGGAGGGACTGAGAGGGTTACTGGGTTATACTGGGAGGGACTCAGAGTCATACTGGGTCATACTGGGAAGCATTAGGAGGGGCTGGAGGCGATACTGGGTTATACTGGGAGGGACTGAGAGGGTTACTGGGTTATACTGGGAGGGACTGAGAGGGTTACTGGGTTATACTGGGAGGGACTCAGAGTCATACTGGGTCATACTGGGAGGCATTAGGAGGGACTGGAGGTGATACTGAGTTATACTGGGAGGGACTAGGAAGGTTACTGGGTTATACTGGGAGGGACTGAGAAGGTTACTGGGTTATACTGGGAGGGACTGAGAGGGTTACTGGGTTATACTGGGAGGGACTGGGAGTCATACTAGGAGGCATTAGGAGGGACTGGAGGTGATATTGGGTTATACTGGGAGGGACTGGGGGGGACTGGGGGCGTTACTGGGTTATACTGGGAGGGACTGGGGGGGACTGGGAGTCATACTGGGAGGGACTGGGAGGCATTGGGAAGGACTGAGAGCGTTACTGGGTTATACTGGGTTATACTGGGAGGGACTGGGAGGGCACTGGGAGGGACTGGGAGGGCACTGGGGGGACTGGAGGTGATACTGGGTTATACTGGGAGGGACTGGGAGGGTTACTGGGTTATACTGGGAGGGACTGGGTGGAAGTGGGAGGGACTGGGAGGCACTGGGGATGATACTGGTTTATACTGGTCTATACTGGTTTATACTGGGAAGGGACTGGGAGACTGCGGGGAAGCACTAGGAGGCCCTGGGAGGGAGTGGGAGGGACTGGATGGAACTGGGAAGCCCTATGAGGCCCTGGGGGTGATACTGGTTTATACTGGTCTATACTGGTTTGTACTGGTCTATACTGGTTTATACTGGTTTATACTGGGAGGGGACTGGGAGGCTGCGGGGAGGCCCTGGGAGGGACTGGAGGGGCCCTGGGAGGGACTGGATGGAACTGGGGGGCCCTGGGAGGCCCTGGGGGTGATACTGGTTTATACTGGTCTATACTGGTTTGTACTGGTCTATACTGGTTTATACTGGGAGGGGACTGGGAGGCAGTGGGAAGGCCCTGGGAGGGACTGGGAGGCACTGGGGGGGCCCTGGGAGGGACTGGATGGAACTGGGGGGCCCTGGGAGGCCCTGGGGGTGATACTGGTTTATACTGGTTTGTACTGGTCTATACTGGTTTGTACTGGTTTATACTGGTTTATACTGGGAAGCACCTGGAAAGCGACTTTGGAGCGGAGCCGCGCCGTGAGCTGGTGAATGACCTGAGCGTTGAGGCTGCCGCTGTTGTCCATGTCCCCAACCAGCACCGGGAAGGCCTCGATTTTGGGGTGAAAAATGAGAATTTTGGGTCCAAAATTTCATTTTTTGTCCAAAATTCCCCAAATTCTTAAAATTCTCCTGAAAAAAACACCAACCTCGGTCGGGCTGAGCTGCTTGGTCCCCACGTAGGTGGCTCCGAAGTGGTAGCTGGAGTCCCCTAAGGTGCTTAAAGCCACCATGTGGTTCACCTGGTTGCGAAAAAATAAGTTTTTTTGGGGTGAAAAATGAAGATTTTGGTAAAAATTTTAAAAATTTGGAATAAAAAGGGAATAAAAATAAGAATTTAAGGACCTGGAAGTGGTTGCTGAGGCCTTTGTTGACTGTGAGCTTCACGCCCTCCATCTGAACCGGGAAGAGGTCTGAGGGGGGAGGAAAAAAAGGGGGTTTTGGGGTGAAAAAGGGGGATTTTGGGAAAATTTAAAATTTTGGGGGGAATTTAAGGGTTTTTTTTGGGGAAAAAGGGGGATTTGGGGGGGAAAATGAGGGATTTGGGGGGGAAAAGGGGGGTTAAAGGGGGGTTTGGGGGGGAAAAAGGGGGTTTGGGGGGGAAAAGGGGGATTTTGGGGTGAAAAGGGGGATTTTGGGAAAATTTAAAATTTTTGGGGGGAATTTAAGGGTTTTGGGGGGAAAAGGGGGATTTGGGGGGAAAATGGGAATTTGGGGGGGAAAAGGGGAATTTGAGGGGGAAAAAGGGGGATTTGGGGGGGAAAAAGGGGGGTTAAAGGGGGGTTTGGGGGGGAAAAAGGGGGATTTTTTGGGGAAAAAGGAGGATTTTGGGAAAATTTAAAATTTTGGGGGAAATTTCAGGGTTTTGGGGGGAAAAGGGGGATTTGGGGGAGAAAAAGGTGGTTAAATGGGGGGTTGGGGGGAAAAAGGGGGATTTGGGGGGAAAAAGGGGGATTTCGGGAAATTTAAGGGTTTTTGGGGGAAATTTAAGAGGTTTTGGGGGGGAAATTGGGGATTTTGAGGGGGAAAAGGGGGATTTGGGGTAAATTTAATGGGATTTGGGGGGAAAATGAGAATTTGGGAGAAAAATGAAGGATTTGGGGAAAAAAAAAGAGGATTTTTTGGGGAAAAAGAAGGATTTTGAGGGGAAAAAGAAGGATTTTGGGTAAATTTAAGCAGATTGGGGGGAAAATGAGAATTTGGGAGAAGAATGAGAAATTTTGGGGGAAAAAGGAAGATTTTTTGGGGAAAAAGGAGGATTTTAAGGGGAAAAAGAGGAATTTTGAGAGGAAAAAGAGGAATTTTGAGGGGAAAAAGAGGGATTCTTGAAGGGAAAAAGAGGGATTTTGGGGAAATTTAGGAGTTTTGGGGGAAAAATGAGGGATTTGGGGGAAATGAGGGATTTGGGGGAAAATGAGGGATTTATGAGGGGAAAAGGGGGATTTTGAGGGGGAAAAGGGGGATTTTGAGGGGGAAAAGGGGGATTTTGAGGGGGAAAAGGAGGATTTTGGGAAAATTTAAGGAGTTTTGGGGAGAAATTTAAAGATTTGGGGAAATTTAAGGTTTTTTTGGGGGGGATGAGGAATTTGGGAGGGGAAATAAGGGATTTGGGGGTAAAATGGTTTTTTTTGGGGAAAAGGGGGATTTTGGGAAATTTAAGGAGTTTTTGGGGAATTTAAGGAGTTTGGGGAAATTTAAGGGTTTTGGGGGGTAAAATGTGGGTGTTTGGGGATGGGGTTTTTGGAAGTGGTTTGGGGATGTTTGGGGGTGTGGGTTTGGGTTGGGGGTGTTGGGTTGTTGTTGGGGTTTGTTTTGGTTGGGGGTTGTGTTGGGTTGGGGGTTGTTTGGTGTGGGTTTTTTTGGGGGGAGGGGTTTGTTGGGGGGGTTTATTGTTGGTTTTGTGGGGGGTTTAGGGTTTGGGGAGGGTTTTTTGTTGGGGGGGGGGGGTTTTTGTGGTGGGGGTGGTTGTTTTGGGGGGAGTTGGGGTTTTTGGGGTTTGGGGTGAGGGGGGTTTTGGGGGTTTGGGGGATTTTGGTTTGGGGGGGGGTTTGGGTTGGGGATGGTTGGGGTTTGGGGGGTGGGGTTTTTGTGGGTTGGGGGGATTTTGGGTGTGGAATGGGGGTTTTGGGGGATGGGGGGGTTTTGGGGGGGGGGGTTTTTGGGGGTGTTTTGGGATTTGGGGGTTGGGGGATTTGTATGGGGGTTTTTGGGGATTTGGGTTGGGGGTATTTGGGGTTGGGGGGGGTTTGGGGGGGAGGGGTTTTGGTGAGGGGGTTTTGGGTGGGGGGGGGGTTTTGGGGTGGGGGGGATTTGGGGGGGGTTTTGGTTTGGTTGGGGGGGTTTGTGGGGTTTGGGATGTTTGGTTTTGGGGGGATGGGGGTTTTGGGGGATGGGGGGTTTGGTGGGGGGGGGTTTTGGGGGGGGGGGGTTTTGGGGGGGGGGGGTTTTGGTGGGGGGGTTTTTGGGGGTTTTGGGTTGGGTGGGTTTTGGGGTTTTTGGGGGGTTTTGTGGGTTTGGGGGATTGGGGTTTGGGGGGGAGGGGTTTTGTGGGGAGGGGTTTTGGGGGGAGGGTTTTGGGTTTTGGGGTTTTGGGGGATTTGGGTGGGGGATTTAGGGTTTTGGGGGGTTTGGGGTTGTGGGGGGATTTTGGGGGGAGGGGGTTTGGGGGGGAAAGGGGGTTTTGGGGGGGAAAGGGGGTTTTGGGGGAAGGGGGTTTGGGGGGGAAAGGGGGTTTGGGGGGGAAAGGGGATTTGGGGGGGAAAGGGGGTTTGGGGGGAGGGGGGGTTTGGGGAGAGGAGATTTTATTATTAGGTTGGTTTTGGTGGTTTGAAGGGTGGAAAAAATTTGAAAAAGAGGGGGGAAAAAGAATTTGAAAAGGGGGAGGGGGGAAAAAGAGAATTTGAAAAAGGGGGGGGGGAAAAAGATTTGAAAAAGGGGGATATGGGGAAGAGGGGGATTTGAAAAAGGGGGGATAAA